>NW_026973208.1:0-86803 GCF_036711695.1 Zophobas morio | reverse complement strand
CGTCAGTGCTTAGAGCATTATCGCTTACTGTTAACAGTTTTTGTACACAGGGTGTAATTCTAAAAATTCTTATTTTTAGCAAAAAGCCTCTAGAATTCTTTTCTATCCTCGTAAGTAGGCTACTTGCTTGCTCTAGTAGTATTCACTACAACAGCGTGTTAAACCAGAGATTAAAGTATTTGCAAAGCAGGTTAGATGGCGCTATTGTTACATACGATAACTTTTTTTTAGTGTTTACGTTAGTGTTGCCATCGTTACAGAATAACTTCCGTTGCGAAAATGCAGAGGCCACAACAACGAGTTCATCGGGTGCGTTGGCTTAATAACTCTAACAACTAAAGATAAGCGAAATCAAGGAGTTAAACCATATATATTAACCCCTTTTAAAATTGTATTAAGTTACGTTTTTGTGTTATCATAAAATATTAACCATTGTGAACAACCTTTTTCAAAATTATTTGCCATAATTCATGTACTATTTTACCGTGTGCGACTGCATAAGAAATGACCAACTAGATAGGTATCTAGCTTATGTACATGTTTTTAACTAGACATAATTTTATTCTTTTTTGCAGTCAGTTCTTTAACTAAGTAATAGTTTTTTTTTAAACACCGTACTTTGCAACGCTAAACATATTCAAAATGTCAATACCCTTTTTTTTTCTAAGGCGTAGTTCATCTAGTTTTCTGCATAAAAACTAGTTTTTAGATTATTTAAAAGTTAAAAAAAAAAAAATGCAAAGTCATAGTATTTCACAAGGATAAGCATGAAACTTTTTACTCCTACTAGAACTAGTTTGTTATAAAAGAATGGACTACCCTCTAGGGTAAAGTTGATATAGGCCATCAGATAACCATAAAATAATTATATTTATTAAAGATATAAAGAGTTGTACGAAATACTTGGTTGTCCTTAAGTTCAGGTATTGTTTGTAATGATAATGTAATAACATTACTAAAACTGGAGTAATTTCAATTAGGCAGCTATGTTTTAAACAAAAAAAATAGTTTAAAAATGGTAGCAAATACCTCATGAATCATAGAAAAGTAAATAGTATAATTCGTCTAGTAGGACCAACGAGGTTTGCTGTTTACGAAGTTAAGAAATCTGAGATCAAAGTGATTTAATAATTTAGCAATATCTTTATTTACATATATAATTTAAGAAAGCTATTAAAAAAGAGTTGGGAATGGAAAAGAAATTCTTTGAAATAACGTATTCTCTATAGTAGACAAGAGAGGTTTTTTCATGGTTCATAGAAGTTACTAAGGCTCAAACCTTTGGAAGCCTTCTCATTTTAATCCCGTGAAAAGTTTTCAACCCCACAAATTCACTTGTAAGAAAAAGTGATTCACTTGCTTTTCACTTATTAAGTTTTCCCAAATAATCGTCCTTTTTTTAAAATTTTACTATCTCTTCATTTATCGTAGAAAATATAGGGAGCTCTTTATGACAAGAGTTTACTTCGTTAGATAAATGATGCCTAACAGAATTCTTGACTATTTCTCTGCGAGGGTACATGAGTAGAAGGTGATGTTGTGAAGGCTTAAAAGAAACAAGGTTTGATTGCCAATTTATAATAGGAAAAAAAGATCACACAATTTGCCTTGGGTATTCGATATCACATTATATTGTAAGCAACATCTAACAAATTATTTGCTCTTGCAGCCTCATAATATCCCCTAGTTCACTTTTTAAAAAAAAACTATCAAATATTGACTTCAGTCTCACATTATTCCAATTAAAATGTTTTCTACATACCATTTCGCGGAATAATAAAGGAAGCACTACTTCATCTATGTCATAACTTAAAATTACCCCGTACATGGTTTTCCACCTTTCCATCGTACTTTCAAAACTTATATCCTGAACAAAAAAGTAAATTTCCTTTTGTAATTTTAGAAAAGTTTGCTGTTTTTAAGGTATCGACCTGCCGTATGAACGGAAATTTAAGCAGGCGGGTTTTTTATCTGATCTCACACCCTCTAGGACCCTTTTCCATGTACCACAGATTGTATTTATTTTTCTTTACCCCAAAATTTAATGTCATATTTTCGTAACATGGTAATTTTACGTTATAAAACTCTTTTGGTGGAATAATCAAAGGCAATTTTACATTTCCTTCTCCACTTTTCTGTATCCTTAAAGAAGACTCCTAAAAGAATTTCTACCTCTCGGATTTCAAAGCACCCATATTCTCTATGTATGCAAAGAATTCTGTATTATATAGAATTATCAACTGTTTTTCCTCTTTTTTCAAAAGAATACAGCTCTCTAACTTTACTGTTAGTAGTGTACATGAATCGGGCTACCTCATTTACTTCAATATGTTTTACATTATATTTTGGCATTAGGTCTCTGTTCTCAGGATCACTAATTAAAAAATAGAGGCTGTCAACGATAAAGCTGTCTAAAATAAATACATATATCATTCATAGTTTTTATAATTAAAAACCTTAGATGTTACAAAGCTTCATTAATAGTAATAAAGGATTTGTAGTATTTAAGTACTCAGCATAATCTAGCATTGCATAGTTTACGCTCTTAGTAAAGATGCTTTCATACTCTTCTATTCTTGAACCACTAAGTTAATTAAATTCTAAATCATTAAAAAAATATATATCTAAAAATATGTATATTTTGGCTTTAATTGCCAAAAAAGCAAAAACATTGCTTTGAAATATATATTGAATAAAAATTTTTCTTAAAAATAGGCTTTTATAGTAAAATCGCTGTCTCGTTAATAATGAGTCTGTTGGTATGAAGACAAATGATAATGTTTACTTGGCTTTACGAATTCTAGATCAGTCACAGGCTTTTGAATTATTAAAAAAAAGTGAGAACTTAGAGTCAACCAAGAATGAAACTTTTAACGGTAAAGTAGGTTTCAGTAGTAGTTGTAGTAATATAATACTTGTCATAACAGTGTTTCTATTTATGATAAGCTGAGAGCGATCACACTATTAATATTAATAATAATTTACGTAGTGTTAAAAATTTTAGTAATAATCATGGTAGTAATTTAACTTATAATAGCTTAGATAAGAGTAGTCAGAGTAGGAAAACTACTACGGAGACTTGGAAAAGCCCGTCAAAGCTTTACAGCAGAGCGTTGATGATAAAGAGATTTGTAGTGCTTCCGGCACTGCTCCTAAGAAAAATGAACGATGGAATGAAAAGGGATCTCCGAAAAGAAAGATTCCTCCCGTTACCTTTACGAAAACAGGACAGCTAACGATTACCGCTCTATAACAGCGATCATGCGAGTTAAGGATTTTCATTTCTTTACATATCGACTACCTGAGGAAATGCTTTTGAAATTTGTCCTCCGTGGGATTTACCCTGAACTCGATCTTTCAACGAGGAGGATTTGTGCGCTCAGGGTGTCACATCTTCGAGTTGCGCGAATTCACACGGAGGTCATCGTCAATGGCGAACATAAGAAGCGTTATTTACCACTAGTCTTAGTACATCTACCCAGAAGCGAGAGACAAAAGAAGTTAGAACCGAAGACTATCTCTCGTATTCAAATTCAAGGGGAGGAAACTCGAAAGAGTAATCACGTTGACCAGTGCCATCGTTGTCAGATCTTTGGGCATCCGCAAGCTTTGCACTGCGACCCCACAATGCGTTAAGTGTGGCGAGGGCCACTTGAAAGTCCTATGCACGAATGCACGAAATAGTGCTGCTGATTGTACAAATTGTGTTGAAGCGCACACCACTAATTATTAAAGCTTCAAATACCATCGGAGGAAGGCAACAGTCAACCCGCAAAGCACACTCCATCGGCGCTCACTACAAACAATACCATTACTCCGGGGGTCTCTATCCGGCCCATTTGAGAACAAAAAAACCTCATCAAGAATCGCCCAGTATTCCGTAAATTTTTAAAGCTCCCGGCTACTGCGAGAACTGATCAGCACCAGCAACAACCGCAGCTAACATTTTAACGTATTTATTCAGCATGCTTGAAACTGTGAAAGGACTAGAATCTGATTGCAAAAGTTTCTAAACCAAGGAAGCGCCGCTACATTTGGCTATTAACACTGGAATGCGAATGGTCCCAGAGTAAGAAGCATGAGCTTCAGGAGCTGTTACACGTGAAAGAATTATGTGTGCGCCATCCACGAGACGCACCTCCTTCCTAACGTCGCCTGTGCAACTTTGTTAAGCATCGCCAAGACTGGATCGATGCACGCAGCGCTGGATTTCTTGGTAAAAAGGAGTATTCAACATCACTCCATAGCTCTGCCAGCACTACATAGTCTCGAGGCAGAGGGTATTTCCCAAAGTATGGCCAACCAGGGACCAGTGTCTGTGATATCGCTGTCTACAAATTTCTTGGGAAGCTACTACCTCCCTACGATTTGGACGCCAACTGTGCGAGTGACTCCTCTTCTGTTTTGTGAAGGGCATCTCAAGTCCAAGCACCCTTCATGTAACAGTCAAGCCGATTATTCGAATGGCCACATCCTTGAGGCCTGCTGGTGAGCACGGATTGCGCATACTCTGTCCCCAGCAACCAACACACTTGGCGACCACAGGCGCAACGGGCCTATTGGATATCACCATACTTAAAGATATACGCCTCAACGGTAATTGAAGCGCTCCACAAGCTATCCTTCGATCACCTTCCAGTTATTCTCGAATTAGGCGACGAGAAGAACACACCGAAGGCTATTATCCTCTTTTTTACCAATTGGGACAAATATGCTGAGCTTTTAAAAACCATTCTCCCGCCGTGTTCGTCACTACCGTCTATACCCGCCCTGCTGGATACTGCTGTCGCCTTATTCGAAAGCGCACTGAACATGGCTCGCACTACTGCCATGACCACTCGTGAAGGAACGTACCACCCCCATCTTCTGCCTGACAAACTAAAGGCATTTATCTGTCAAAGTCGACGTCTTATCCAAATGGCCATGTGGTCGCAGAGCGCCGAAGGCAAACTTGCGCTTAATAGACTGCACAGGTGCACAAAAATGGCTTATTTTAACAATAAATGGGAGACCAAACCGCACCGTATATCCGAATCAGGCAACAGCAGCTGCTCCCCCTTCTTTTGGAAATTTATTAAAAAAATTAAAATAGGGAACTTGCACCACTACCGCCTCTTCGTGAAGGAAATATAGTGGCCTGGAGTGATGAAGACATGGCTACGCTTTTCGTTGAACTCCTTCCTACCCCAAATGTGCCAGCTGCTCACTTACTGCCAACGATGAGTTTCAGTTAATGAGCTTGCTTCTTCCCGATGCCCAAGAACCAATTGAGCTGGTGAATGTTGGCAAGTTTCAACCGATTGTCGAAGCCCTACCCAAACGAAAATCGGTTGGCCCCAATGGCATCATTAATGAGATGTTGAAGAAATTGCCATTGTTAGGAATTAATCATCTGTACCTCCTACTATAATTTGCGATGGTTTTTGGCGCCTTTCTGATCAGTTGGACGACAATGACCGTTGTGATGCTGCCAAAGACACTTAAACCAGAATAAGCAACTAGCAATTACCCACTCATTAGTCCCCTGACAGCGGTCGGCAAAGCGGAGGAGACCGTTTTACTGAGCCGTCCAAAAGAGCTTGTAGACGCTAGGGGCGCCTTGCCGGAATTTCAGTTTGGATTTCGGCAAGGGCACTCAACGATCCAGCAGCTCCACCGCTTGACCGGATGGACCACTCGCGCTTTTTAACGTTAAGGCAACAGAAGCTGTCTTCCTGAAAAAGCATTTGATCGAGTTTGGCATTGAAAGTCTGCTGCACAAGCTGCGCTCGTTATCCGTTCCTCATGGACTTTACGATATACTGAAGTCATTTATCTAAATGGCTGGGTCTTCAGCGTGGGCTTGGGAGATACACAGTCTCCGCTGCGATCTCTGACAGCAGGGGCCTTCCAGAGGTACCTTCTTTCGCCCCTTTTATTTGCAATTTATATGAGCGACTTGCCCTTACCATCAAATCCACACACACGAATCGCCGGGTTCGCCAATGAACGGCCATTACTCATTGTCGAAGTCTCCCGCCTTGCTATACAATCATCTACAGCGCTATCTTAACGCCCCTGCTGACTGGTGCCGTTATCAGAAAGTTTCTATAAATGCCATGAAGATCAAAGCGCTATTAGTTAATAAGAAATGCGTCCCCTTGTTGGCGCCCTTAACCTTTGATAGTGTGAAGATTCCGTGCTGTTCTCAAGCGAAATACCTGGGAGTCATCATTGACAACAAACTTTCTCCGCACGTAGACTATCTGGTGGCGAAGGTCAAGGCAGCAACTAAGGCGCTTTATCCTTTACTATGCGACAAGGGCAAGATTTTTCTGCGAAACAAACGGTAATTGTATGCTTTACATCCAGCCAATAATGAAATACGCGTCTAGTGCTTGGATCTACGGGTCCACTGTAATAGCGTCGGCACTTCAAGTGCGACAGAACAAATTACGGCGCGTGATGACAAACGTGCCGTGGATCGTGCGAAATGAAACTCTTCACCGGGATCTTCAGCTGGACGACAGGCTAGCTAGACACACTAATCGTCTGCTGATGAGTGAACTTATTTCCGAGCCTTGGGACGGGGCACGTTATCGCCGCCTAAGTGATGCGCGTAATCCCTAGTTTTGGTTTGTTATGCCAAGAAAATAATGACACCTTTTCGACTGAAGATATTATGTAACAAGACAGGATCACTTCTGTTTGATAGCTCGAATATACCAAGTTTTTTGATTATATTGAGCACTAGAAATTGTCATTTATAAATAAATAAAATAAAGAGGTTGCAGAATAGTACTCTGTTGCTTGATAGCTTATTTCGACTGTTTTAATTTATCTTAAACTGTAATTAGTGTATAACGGTTTGAACAGATAAGCTGTTAAACTGTTTTTTTATAAGCATTAATAGCTCAGTCTTAATATTTTAACAGTTTTTATCGAGATATTTGACCTTTCAAAGCTGTTTGATAGTTAATAACAAAATCATAGCCTTATCTCTTAGATTATAAAAATAATAGTGCCCTATACTTATTTAATAGATTTTAATCAACTTATTAGGCCCAAAAACTTTTCTGTAATTGTAATCACTTGCGTTAAATGTAAGGATAACTTTTATAATCAGCAGTATAATGTAAAATAGTACTCTGACTTATAAAATAAATGAAAATACAGTGATTTTAATTCCTAAGGGTTATATCAAAAAATTACTCATCATGGGTAATTAATGGACATGATAACTTCAATCCTCTTATAATAGCCTATTAAAAAACTAATTTAGGTAGGAATCCAAAAACTATATTTCTAATGAGATATTCCATAAGAAGAAAGCAATGTAAATTTTTAACTAAGCTTATTTGTTTTTTTAACTGAAAAATTGTGTTAACAGAGTCTAATGTTACGCATAGTCCCTTTCTACATATTGATTGGGGCCTATGCTTGTTTTTATCTTTTTTCTACTATATTTGTTACTAGTTCTTAGCTTGTTCACTTAAGTTATAATAATATTCAGAAGAAATTTTTATTATATCTCCAATAATCCTCATTTCTTATAGATATTTATTTATTTATTATCTTTTAGGTAGAGATACTGGTTAAGAATCAGCAACTACATTAAAACACAAGGGCTTAAAAAAATTTCATAAAGATGCTTTTACAAGCACACCAACTGAAGGTTGTATAGAATGGCATATTTGGAATTAATAATACTTATCTTGTACAGATTAATTGCAGCTATACTTATTTTTGAAACTTAATTTGTGCTGGCAAAATCTCGTTTTTACGTTTCTATTTTTTTTACACTACGAACTTATGATAAGATGAGGTATTATTTTTAAAAAAGAAATACAGCTTTTTAAGCTATAATACTGCATTTAAAAATTTTATATAATAATATATTTTTATATTGGCCGATTATTTAGTATATAAGTTTTTTTTATTTCTCATTTAACTATGTGCTTTGTTTTAGGGATTTTACCTAGATTGTTTTTGTAGTTATTAAACTAAGAGTTTTCCTTTTAGGTGGCATTCACTATTTATAGTAAAGTAAACAGTGCTCTATATATTATTTAATAAAAACCAAAGAGGATGAAAAAGTATGCTGTAGGCAAAAAACCCGGAACTTGCATGTTTAGGGTACGTAACTTTTAGGTATTAAGTCCATAAGCACGTTACTAATATATATTTTTAAGAAAAATAATAAAATAATGAATATCTGATTGTCTTTAAGATTTTGTTTTTGGTACCACGTCTTCAGCAGGCTAAGGGCCAGGAACAGGAGATAAAATTAGATCAGCGTACAAAAGCAAAGAAAATTGAAAAATAATTAGCTGGTTTACTAATACTAATAAAGTTATTTATATCTCTTAAAACTAAAATAACACTCACTTTAATGTTCATAATTATTATGAATAGTTTACTACAAAAGCAATTTTTAAGTAATTTTGAAAATTTTTTTTAAGTCTTGCTTAAGTGCGGTCGACTTTAAAAACTACTAATGAAAAGACATAAATAAACTTTGTCACGGGTTTTTTTTAGGAAGCGTTTAGAAATAAGTTTCGTTTGGCGCGGTTAACGAATATGAAAATGTTTATAACAATGCACACCCGACAGCCCTTTTTTTTGAAAGTAGTGCAACAGCCTCTAATGTTATACAGTTTGTATGTCCATTTAAAATGGGCTTTCCAGCTTAGCTTAGGCAACTACAGTGGGATCACTAATAACAAAATGGGGATCTAAATACGGCTTAATAGTTACTCCATTCCATTTTTCTCTACGTAACCAGTTTTATATCAGTTTTGTTATAACTTGAGAAATGTAGCTGCTAAAGATGCGCAGGAACCTCTACGCACTTTTTTTGCGACGTTCCTTTGCCATCTGACCCCTTGTGGCAGTATCGCCTATAGGCAGATGTTACTGTAAAAAGAATTTGGCCACTAAAGTCTTTTGGTTAACTATACCATTGTCTACAGGGCACTCGTCGCTAAACTACAATTAACGTTGAGAAGAGCAAGGCTCTCCGTATTAATAAAAAATAATTTGATACTTGAAGGTCATTACGGATTATATAAGATCAAGGCGGTGACGAAAGCTCTATCTCCACCTACTGCCTTTGATAAGGTCGCCCCCGTCGCGCCTCGTGCGAACTTTTACGTATTCTGCGGAGCCAAAAGTTTAAAGTTAAATTTTTATAGCAACGAAAGCGAATGAACCTTTGCCAAATAGTTGAGATTTTAAAATTGCTAAGTTCACAATACTCGTAAAGTAAAATTGCGAAGTACTCTCATCCAACTCCACCGTAAAAATTAATATATAATGCAAACTACATAGGTATGCTTTTTATGACCTTTATTGCAATAAAATGTTTTCAAATTTAACTATAAAGGGCGTTGTATTGTTTCTCTTTCTTTAATTAGTAAAAACGGAAACTATTACTAGTGCACTCCTACTATTATGAACCAATTTTTTTCTTCCATACAAATTCTATAAACAAATATCAGCGCTCTCGCAGTATTATGTGACTCAAAAACTTGGTTTCTATAAAAAATTTATTTTTAACCTAAAGTTTCTAGAAAAAATAAAACTCTTGAAACACCAGTTCTTGCTTCGTCTTTATTTTTTGTTACTATTTAGTAGTTTCGTTCTAAACTTGATGTGTAATAAGGTTTATAAAAAGGTTCCATAATAAAAATATACAGTTATACTTCTAAGTAAAGTAAAATAGTATAAATATAACAAATAATAACAAAAAAAGACGATAACAAGGAAACCCCTCACAAAGAAAAGTTTACTTAAGAAAAAGTGGACTACTCCGAGCAAATCCTTTGGGTTTCTTTTAAGTTTTTCTTGAACACGTGGCTATGGGCGGATTTTTTTTAGTTTTTATTTTGTTGTTGGGTCCCTTAAAAAAACCCACGAGGTCTATTAAAATTATTCGCTTGTCCCTTTCTGCCTCACTTTTGCAAAAAAAAAGTACTTTGGGAACTTTTTATTCCACCATTTTGTTTTTGCTAGCTACCCTAAAACTTAACTTTTCTTTTCGGGTTATATTCAAGCTTACTTTTTTTTATTTTTTAATTCTGATTCTTACTATAATTTTTATAAGGGTTTTAGTTATAACCTAAGGTGTTGCAATATGTCGCGTTCTAGAGTTTTTAGTAATGTAAATTTGAACAAAAGTCAAGATTATTATGATTATGAAAATTTTACTATTACCTGGAAGTAATATGTTCTATACTATTTTTTTTTCATTTTTATTTTTTTTATTACAATATTTTTATTAAGCTCACCAGAAAAGTATGAAGTGATACGCCATTTGGGTAGAGGAAAATACAGCGAAGTTTTTCATGGTATTGACGTTACTCAGGGTGTTGATAGAGTAATAAAGGTTTAAAATAAAAGCCTTTATAATTTTTTTTAAAAAAATTATTAAAGTTATTATATGTTCAGTGATTTTCATGTATTTTTTAAAATTTATCTTAAACTTATTATTTAAAATTTTCAGTAACTTTTCATGTTTTTTTCTATTGGATCGCTTTATTATTTTTTTTAGTCAACTATATTCTTTTTTATTTTTTAAAAAAATTTATTATAATCTCTTTTATTTGGATCTCTTTATTACTAATTTAATTTATAATTAAGACTTTAATGATTTTTTATTATTCTTCTTTTGGTCAATTGTAACTCTTATAATTTGCTTTTAAATAAATTTAGGAATTTTTTCTTATTGGATCTCTTTCTAACTAATTTTCAAGTTGTAGTTTAGTCCTTAATAATCCTTTTTATAAACAAATTTTTAAAACTTTATTATAATTAAGTTATAATTAAGTCAATTATTTTTATAATAAAAACTTTTTCTATATAAATTTTCAAAAATTATTATAATTTTTTCTTTTTTTTTTGGATCTTTTATTACTAGCTTTTAGTTCATAATGAAGTCAATTTTGGTTTTTTTTAATAAAGAAAACTTATTTTTTATATAAACTTAAAAAAAATTATTATAATTTATTCCTTTTAGGATCTTTTATTACTAATTTTTAAGTCGAATTATTATTCAAAATTTTTCTAGAAAATTTTTAGTTTTTTTCTGATTTCTTATTATTTATTTTACAAATCTTGTTTATTATTATTATTCTATAGGTACTATTAAAAGTTATTACTATATAAATTTTATATTGATAACAATTTTTTCCTTTTAGGTTAGTTCAACACTCATTTTATGTCGTATTTATAATTTTATATAATTAATTACCTAACGTTATTAATTATATTTTATAAATCTAATTTTTTTAAATTTCTTATTATATTATTACTTTATAGAAATATATTTTATAAGTTATAGTTATAAATTTCCTTATTTTTTATACAATTTACCAATTTTGTAGTGTTTATTGGTTAAAAAAGTTTTTATTCTATTTAGACTTATTTAAATTCATTATGAAAAGGTATTGAAGCCCGTTAAAAAAAGGAAAGTAAACCGCGAAGTTAAAATTCTACAGAATTTGCGTGGAGGCATTAATATTATACAATTAGTGGACTGTGTGTATGAAATGGAGGTTGTCCTTTTTTGTTAATTATAATTTAATTAATTTATTTTTCATATTAGTTTTGTATTTATTTATTAAAATTTATTTTTATAATTTTAATTATTTTACAGCTTTTGAATTAAATGATATATTTTAATTATTTGTTTAGTTGTTTTTATATATAAAGTGGAGTATTTTTTTTATTTAGGAATACCATAATTTTTTTTTGATTTTTATTTTAATACATTAAATTTGTATTTTATATTTTTTAATAGTTTCTGATTCATAAATTATTTTTTTGTTTGTTTACCTGATTTTGTATGTATAGTGGAGTTTCTTCTAACTTTATTATTAATAATTTTTAGTATTTATTTGAACACATTACATTTGTAATTTAAATTTTTAAATTTAAAAGATTTATTATTTTTATTTGTTTAGTTGTTTCCGTTTATTTGGAGTCTTTTTTATTTAAAAAATTTTTAAATTAATTTTTTTTTTAAGTTTTATATTGATATATATAAGTTTACAGTATTTTTATATATATAGTTAAAATTATCGATTTTTATTTAAGTTTTGTTTACATTTTTCAAGTTATTGCTCTAATATATTTTTGTGTATTTTTTGAATTTTTTTAAGAATTTAAAAGTTTAAGATTCTTCAATTTATTTTTTTAATGTTTTTTTTCTTGTTAATTATAATTTTTTATTCTTAGAAATTTTTATAATACCTAATTTTTTAATTTTTTTGCTATTTAGTTTTTTTAATTTAATTTATAATTTGATTTTATAATAAAATATAATTTTTTACAATTTTAATTAATATATTTAATTATTTTTACTCTTTTATAGTTTTATTAACTTATTTTATAAAATGACTGTTCTAATAAAATATTAATTTTTTTTAAAATTGATATTTTTTATATAATTATTTTGTTATTATATTTAATTTACTTTGATAAATATAATTTTTTTTATATATTTCAACTAATTTTTTTTGCATTTACTTTTTATTTATTTTTAATTTGTAAATTTATTTTTTTTAATTAATTTTAATTTTTCTTTTATTTTTTGCTTGTATTTTATATTTTTAGTTTTTTAACTCAATTATTATTAAATTTCACTTTTTTATACTAAAATTCTATTGTTTAATTGGTAATAATATATTTTTTGTAATTGATTATTTAATATACTTCCCAGCAAATTTATAAATTTTGATATTTTTTTATCTTTTAATTTATAATTATATTTTTTAAGTTTTTGCTTTTTTTACTATTTTCAGATTTTATTTTGTTTTATTACACAAATTTACTTGATATAAAATTGTATAAATTTTGTTAACTATTGTTTTTATTATTTTTTTTAGAAATTTCATATTTAAATAACAATTTTATATTTAAATTTTAAATTATATACCTTTTTTTATTTACCCATAATTTTTTTCTATATTTAATATTTAAATTTACTTTTATATTTTTATTTTTATTTTTCATTATTAAATGTAATATAATTTTTTTTGATTAATTTTTTTTTGTAATACTTTTTATTTTTTGGTAGACATACATTTTTTATAAGAAAAATATTATAATTTAGTTCTTTTATATAAATATTTATTAATTTATTAATTTTTATTTTTTTAAATATAAATTATTATTTTATTTATTTATTTTTATAGACCAAAACTCAAGCGCTTATATTTGAATATGTGGATAATGCGAAATTTGCTCTTCACTTTTCTCTTTTTGAAGATCGGGATATTCGCTATTACATTTTCCAGTTGCTTAAAGTTTATTATTATTATTATTTACTCATGTTTTAAAAAATTTATTTTTATAATTCCTTATTTAATTTTTTTTTGGTAGAAAAATTAAACGTAAAAATAATTATTTGATTTTGAAATTTTTTTAAAAATTTAGGAAAAAAATTATTATCTTTAAAAGAATAAAACTCGAAAATAATTACTAAATATTTCTTTTAACAAAAAATAAATTAATATTCTTTCTGAATTAATTTTTATTTTTTTTTTTAGAAATTTATCTTAGCCTTATAAATTTGATTATTTCAAGAGTTTTCACTGATTAATAATATAGAATTATATACGAGAGTTTTTTTTATTAAAAGAATAAAACCTGAAAATAATTAATAATTTCTTTTTATTAACTTAAAAATTTATGATGTTAAATTTTTTAATTTAATAATGTAAAATTATATTTTAGTATGCTTTCGATTTAAAAATTAAAGTATTATTTTGTTTAAAACTTATTTTTGTAAATTTTAATTTTTCTTTAATTAATATCGTAGTTATCTACAAGAACTTTTTTTATAGAAATTTAATTATGATTTTTCTTAATTAAAGAAAATATAGTTTTGTTTTTGAATTATTATTTTAAAAAAAAATTGTTTAGTTTTAAAATTTTTTAATAAATTTGATTTTCTAAGTTTCCATTAATTAATAATATGAAATAGTATACAAGAAATTTAAACTTTTAATAATTTATTTTTAGAAACTTTAAAAAATTTAAATTAGTTCCATTTTTTTTTTACTAATTTGATTATATTTCTATTAAATTATAAAATGAAATTTCTTTTAAAACTTCTTAATAATTTACTTTTTTTTAACTTACAAAAATTTTGAATTAAATACTCTAATTTTAATAAAATATATTAAAATATATTTAGTTAAAAGTATTTTATAAATTTAATTGTGCTTATTTAAAAATAATTAGTATCAATTTTCATTATGTTTTTTTCTGTATTAATTTCTTTTTATAATTTTTCATAAAAATTTAATTATTAATTATAATATTTATATAAATTTGGTTATACTAAGTTTTTAATATTTAAGATATAGAAATATGTATAAGAATTTTTATTAATAGAAAAAAAACTTTAAAATTATTATAATTAAAATTTTATACACGATTTCTTACAACTTAAAAATTATTAAATTTCTTTACTGATTTTATTTTTTTTATTTTTTTTTTAATTTTAAGTAGTTTAAAAATTTTTTATAAAATTTTATTATTTGAATATTTATTAAGTACTAATATAAAATTATATATAAGAAATTTTTTTGGTAAAAAAAAGAAAACATAAATTTAATTTATAAATTAATAAAATTTTAACATTTTTTTTACTAAAAAGTTTAATTCTTTTTTGAATTTATTTTATAATTAAATTTAATTTTTAACATTTATTTTTATTTTCAATATTATAAATTTTTAATTAAATAGCAATTTAAATTTATATATAAGAAATTTATTTATATATTTTTTAATAATTTATTTTATTTTAACTTTTATATATTTAATTTCAATTATTAATTATTTTTTTATTAATTTTTTTAAAAAAATTTAATTTAGTTCAAAACTTTTCTTAATAACTTGATTATATATTTTACTAATTACTAACATATAAAATATTTTTTTGATTAAAAGATATAAACTTGAAATATCTATTATACACTTTTTAAACTTTTTAATTATTTATTTTTTTTTATTAAATTTTTTAAAATATTTTTTATTGAAAAAAAATACAAATCAGTTTTAAAATTTTTTATAAATTTGATTATATAATCTTTTAATTAATAATATGAGTTATATACAAGAAATTTTTTTATTAATATAAAGTGAAATTTAAAAATAATTGTTGAATAACTTTCTTTTAACTTAATTTATATTTCTTTTATTTTTAATTTTTATTATTATTATTTTCATAAAAAATATATTTCAGTATTGAACTTTTTTTTATAAATTTGATTATATTAATTTTTTATTTATAATATGAAATTGTATACAAGAATTTTATTTTATTAATAAAAAGTAAAATATCAAAAATAATTATTAAATTAATTTTTTAAACCTTAAAAAAAATTTTTTTCTTTAACTAAAAAAAATTATTATTTCTGCATTATTTTTAATAAATTTTTTTTTTATTTCTATAAAATATAATTTAGTCTTAATATTTTTTTTGTAAATTTGTTTATATTATTCTTTTTTAATTTAAAATATGAAATTATGTAGAATTTTTTTCTATTAGTAAAAAGTAAAATTTGAAAATAATTAATTTTTTTTAAACTTATTTACAATTTATTTTTTAATTAATTTTGTCTTTTAATAATTTTTTTTAAAAAGAAATTTATAATAATTTAAAATTTGTTTATAAATTTTATTGATTACAAAAAGTATAACTTGAAAATTTTCTTTTACTTAAAACAAATTCATTTCCATTTAAAATTTTTTTTCTTAGTCATTTTTTCTAAAAATATATAATTTAGGTTTGTTTTTTTAAAAAATTTTTTATTATTTATATATTTTATTGAATTATTTTATAATATTCTAAAATTTAGAAAATATAATTCTTTTTAAAATTGTTATTAAAATTTATCATTTTTACTATTTTTTAGTATTGTTAATATTTTAATAATCTAATTTTTTTATATTTTTTTCTATACTATTTATTAATTTTTTTAGTTTATACTTAAGTTTTATATGTTAAATTTTATAATATATAACTATAATCAAGGTAACAAATTTTTAGATTTATTATAATTATTTAATTTTTTTTATTTTTTTGATTTGGTAAAAGTTTTCATAGATTTTATATTAATAAAGTTTATTTATAAAATTTGTTTAAGGGATGGTCGGGTTATATATAGTACGGGCATTAAGCTCTATTCCTACATTTGTAGACAGCACAAAATTTTCCTTATTTTTAGTTACTTTCCTTTAGTAAATAATAATTTTTATATATTTCATTATTAATAAATTTTTTTTTTAAAATAGTTATTAATAATTTTTTTTTAATTTTTTTTATAATTTTTTTAGTTGATTAACTTTTTTTTAATATTTTTTATATATTTTTTTTTACTTATTTTTTATTGATTTTTTTAAAAAAAACTTCCTTTTTTATAAAGTTAATTTCTTTTAGTATTTTATTATTTTCTTTTATCAGTAATAATTATTTTTTTATACAATTTTGTTTAAATATTTATAATAATTATTTTTATAATTTTATTTATGATTCTGAAGTTCTTAAATTTTCAGTTTATTAACTTTTTTTATATTTTTTTATATTTTATTTATTTTTACTTTATTTTATTTTATTTTATTAATTTTTTTTTAATAATTTCAAGTTTTAAAACTTGTTATATTTAATTTTATTAAAATATATATTTTAATTATAATTTTTGTCATTTATTTGTATTATTATTTTTATGTATTAACAATTATTATAAAATTTTTTCTATTTTTTATTATAATTCTTAATTATTTTTAAATTTGTTGTTTCTACTTATTATTATATCTTATTTTATATAAATAAATTTATAATATTTTTTTATTGTCACTTTTATATAATTATACTTTTTTTTTTTACATTTATTATTCAATTTTTTTCCGCAGTTTTTTTATTACTAATGAAATATAATTATAAATCTTTTTATTAGTATTGTTTATACTATGAAATCCTTTTTTTTTTAAATTAATTACAATTAAGTATAAATTTATTAAATAACTTAAAAACTTTATTGTTAATTTTTTTTATAGTTTTAAATTCTTATGTTTTATTTATTCATTAAAATTAAAAATATTAATTTTATATTCATTTTTTATTATGACATATTTTTATATTGTAAAATTTATTTAAAAAAAGGAAATTATGAGAATTGTTTTACTGAAATTATTATGAATTATTTTTGATGTTTTTACGTTAAGTTATAGTTTGCATCAATAATAACCTTTTTAGATTAAAATGTGCTATTACTACTTTCATTGTTGCAGATTATTTTTACGTTTTAACTTTTATATTGACCGGTTTATGTTTTTTATTGGTTTATGCTATTTTTATAGTTTTGTGTTTTTATAATTCATTAATTATTATGTATCTTTTTTTTATAAAAGATTCGTTCTTAGTAGTTTTTTTAGACGTTATTTAACTTTTCTCATTTATTTTTATTGTCCAGTTTTAAGTACACTAATAAACTTCAATTATTTAATTTAGTTTTCCCTTTTTTTAATGAACCCTCCTTTCTTATTGCTCCTCTTAGGCGCTTCATTTCGCTCATTCACGAGGCATTATGCATCGGGACGTCAAACCGCACAACATCGCCATAGACCATTCCAAAAAGAAGGCATCTCAATGATTTTCATCGAGCTTATCTCTTCTCTTATATGATTCGTTAGCTTCGTCTTATTGACTGGGGTTTGGCTGAATTTTATCATCCTTGTCAGGAGTATAATGTCCGGGTAGCATCTCGACATTATAAAGCATGAATTTTTTATAATTATTATTTTTGTGTTTTTCATTAGTTTTTATGAATTTTATTTTCAGGCTCCAGAGCTATTGGTGGATTTTCAGTGCTACGACTATTCATTGGATCTTTGGGGTGTTGGGTGTGTCCTTGCCATGATGGTATATTTATAATGAATTTTTTACCTTTTTTTTCTTTTGGACTTTTATAATTTTTAACCAACATGTCTTTATTTACAATGACTTGCTTTAGGTCTTTAAAAAAAATCCATTTTTTTATGGAACGGATAATTTTGATCAACTTTTGAAAATTGTTAAAGTTTTGGGTATATTATTATAATTATTATGATTACTATTTCTCTGCTTTAAATATATAAACATATTATTTAGCTTTCAAGAGTTTTAAGGTATTTTCTAGACCTATAATATTAAGCGATAGTGCTTTTATACACAAGATGAATTCTATTGTTTGCCCGTTAGGATACATACTAGTGATAAAATGTACACGTTTAGTATTATTTTGATACAGAACTGAGATTATTAATGTAAAATTACTAGACGAAAGTTATAAAAAAAAGTTTATTAAGAAAAATAGTAAAAAAATAATTAAAATTTTATTATAAAGTTAGAAAAAAATCGCAACAAACAGCTTTTATAATTTATGAACTTTTAAAAATAAACTTTTGTTAAAGTAAAACCGAAAAAATAAATTTAATATTAATAAAAATTTAATAAATTACAAAAAAAGTTATATAATTTTAGAAAAATAATAAAATTTTTAATAAAATTAAATTTAATTTTGTTTGTAAATATTAGAAAAATCAAAGCACTTTTAAAAATTAAAGAATTAAACGATTAATTTCCCTTCAAAGTAAAATATTGATTAAAAAAATGACATTGATGGAAGGAAAGTGTAAAGTTGTGTTTCAGTTTTAAAAGAAATTAATAAAAAGTATTTGCTAATTTTTCATAGTAGAAGTATAAAATATTGTAATTTATTATGGTTATAAAGAAGAGCAAAAGTAGGATATAAAGGAAGTTTTATTTTGTTTGATGTTGTTATTAAAGAATAGGAACAATATATATTAAGTAGAAATTTTTAAATAAGAAAAGGCAATTTACAAATTTTTATATATATAACGTTTCTATTAAGGACAAAAACGCTTGTAAATGATTAAATCTTTTGGTAAAAATTTAAATAAAAATTCACGATATTAGTATAAAGAAGAGCAAGTTGGAAATTTTAAGCAATTTTTTAAAAAAATAAATGTTAATAAAGAATTAATTAAAAATGATTAAGTACTTAGTTGAATAAAAATAATAATAATTATATATACAGCAAGTGCTATAGAATAAGTATTTTTTTGAATAATTTTAATAGTATGGAAGAGATTAGAATCTATTTCAGTTAAAAAAGTGTTGTAAAGTTAATTAAGAAAAAGATGAAGTAAACAAAAATTAAAAATACGACGAAAGTTTAGAAAATCGTTAAAAAATATAAAATAAAATAACTACTCAACTTTGGAACTATAAAAAGTTTTAATAAAAGTAAATTTTTGCGATAGTAAATAGTTTTCTATTATTACTCAATTAAAAGTAAAATTGTTTTTGTCATTTATTTTTTAACTACAGCAACGTTGAGCAATTTCTTTGCTTTGAAAGTTTTTCTCTCTGTTATTTAAAAATTCTAAGTAGTTTGTCACATTTTAAAAGTTAAATTATTTTTATTTGTTAATTATAACATTAAGTACAGGGATAGCAGAATATACTGTTAATGTTTTATAATATTTTGCAGACCATGTTTATAATAAAGTAATTTTAAATGCTAGTGATTTTAAAGTTAATTGTTTTTAGACTTAAAGAATTAATATATATAAATAAATAAATTTTCAATAGGTTTTATAAATTTATGATAATTGCAAATTTTTAAAGGTATTCGGCTTTTTAAATTTTATTATAATAATTAATTTTTTTTTAATTTATTTTTATGGTTTTTATAATAAAGTTTAAACTTTACTAGCCGATTTTCAAGTTGTTTATAATTTATTTACTTTTTAAAAAAAAGCTTTATAATTTTTTTTTAATTCTTAATCCGGTACAATTCAATTAAGTACAATTAATAATTTTTAATATCGCATATCAAACTTAATTTGGTAAAATTTTTTGTATAATTTTCATTAAGTTATTTATATTTTTATACAATATTTGTATATAATATATATTGATCTTTTAATTTGTCACACGGAAGGAACCGAGGACTTGTATGCTTATCTAAACACATATAAACTTCAGTTACCATCTAAACTATCCAACGTAGTTCGGAGGTTTTTAAGTTTTTTTTTTAGTGAATTTAATTCTATATACGTTTATTTTAACAGCTGCAAGAAAGTGTCCTGGAAAAGCTTTGTTAATAACGATAATAAAAAGTACTCTAATCCCCAAGTTTTCGATTTACTTGACAGGTTTTATTGTTATTATTACTACTATTATTATTTTTAATATTAATAATATTTTCTCCTAGACTTTTACAGTACGATCACGCGAAACGACTTACGGCCGCTGAAGCAATGGACCATGAATACTTTTCTATATTAAGCGAAGAGGAAAAAGCAGCAGTGAACTAATCTTAAATAAATTTAATTTTTTTTACTTGAAAAAAACTTTGCTTTTCTATAAATTATAAATAAAAAGATTCTTTATACTTGTTTTTTATATTAATTATTGCAAAATATTTTATTTACAGGGAAAAAGCCTACACTATTGCGTACATTGTTACTAGTAAAATTTGAGTTTACAAATTAAATTTTTTAAAAATTTATTATAAAATTACATAGGGGTATTTTAATGGTAGTAAAGTAACCGAATAGAATAATTTGGTTTACGTAGGACAGTAAAACTACATCATATTATATTACTTTGAAAAATTAATAATTGCAAATAAACATAAAAAGTTAAAAGTATGTAACAAAAAATATCAAAGAAGAAAAAATTAGTTGTATTAAAGTTGCTCAAAGATATTATACTGGATTTAAAGGTAAAACCTTCTATAGACAAGAAATCTGTGAAAAGTTAGTAATTTTTATCGTTACCTGTAGTTTAGTTTTACTTTGTATCATGTAAATATACGCCGGGTCGATAGTCTTTTGCAACTGCTGTTGATATTATACTAGTTTATGCTATCTGCCCTTTGAGCTAACTATCTTTCTTTATAGATACTTTGACTCTGGGATCGGATGGTTTTAAGTCCTCTATTCATAGTTGCGGACGAAAGCAAAGGATAAATTATTGACTTAAATCATTCTTAGTGTCAAAAAAATGCCGACCTTATGAGCGGTATAGCAAACACTATCGGTTCTAAATGCTATCAGACTCGCTTTAAACTGATTGAGATAGAGTATTATCTTCTAACAATACCAGAACTCTTTACAAAAGTTTCGATCTGTGAGATACTTTCTTGGCACTAAGGTGTTTGGTTAAAGCTAACCCACTAGTGCTTATATGTGAAACGTTTCCAGTGTATTACTCGTAAATAATAGTAATAGGATAGTGTTGTTCCCTAATATATAAATATATATGCGGATAACATTTTGTTAGGCTTTAAGTACAAAGGTGATATCTAGTCAAACTCAAAAAGTACCCTTATGTTAGCTTTGGAGTTAGATTTAAAGTTTACTTGATTTGGATCCTCTAGCTAGCGCCAAGGTTACTCCAAAGAATACTAACGGTGCTTTTTATTTAGCAAGTTACTTATGACGAAAAAAACCAAGAATACTTCTTAGATGGGGAAATTCTTACTAATGTCTACCTGTGGGCGTGGAAGCTGGTAGGCTGATTTTCACCTTGAAAAAGAAAAAAAAACTTTTTTTTTAGTGTACCCTGTGAGCAAGGTAAATTAAGGTGTTTGATAAACCTAACATGAAAAAAAAAGCAATGAATAAGAATAAAGTCCCCTGTTTCATTTTAGACTAGGGCATCCTATAGCGTACTTAAGCTGATCCTGTTAGGTTTAAGCTATGGTAATTACCATCTGTAGCATTCACTCTCATTCTTGATACTTGCGCGTACTACTTGCCACTCTTTTAATAATGTAAGTGTTGATACAGTGTCCCATTATTGTACTATTCATGCCCGACACCAATTAAGTGCCAAGGTATCTTGCTACTAACATACATGCATAGTTATTGCAGTCATTAATTTATTCCACCAAATCCAGCCCATCCAGATTTAAAAAGTGTAAAAAACTACTTATGTTTCTTTCTCCCGGCAAAGTAGTAGGCAACGTATTGAAAATTTATTAATTACACAAATAAAAACGAATATTTTTAATATTAAAATAGTTAACAAAAAATATACATGAAACAATTTTAGAATAGGAAAATGCTTGACTAAATTTACTTAAAACAGTAATACCATTTCTAACTCTGATTACCATAAATATATTTTGCAAAAAAAAGTAAAATTTTAATTACATATAATTTGTTACAATAAATTAAGTGGTATATCAAAAGTGGTAAGAATGGTCGTATAAGATACGTAAAAAGTAATACGGTTGCATATTTATTACTTATAAGATTAACAAAAAAGGAACATTAACAATTAAATTTGTAACGAATCACATACATAGGGTATAATAAAAGTAAGGAGTATAATTAAATAGAATAATAGAATACGTTAAATAGTAGTTTCCATCAACTTATTAATAATTTTTTTTATAGAGCAATATTTTAAGTTATTTTCCGACTAAAAATTAAGTTATAGTTATTCTACGTGATTGCAATTTTGCCACACAGGGTTTGGAGTTTAATTTTAAGAGTGACTATATATTTTTTAACGTATACTAAAAGAAAAGCAAGTACTGAGAGAAAATCACTATCCGATTAATAATAATTTATTATTGTTTTTTCTCAACCGAACTGCATAGCTTGTCTTCAATACTAACTTTTTACTCCATTTAGTTAAAGGTAGGGTGAGAAATAATAAGTTTTTTTTTTTTAATTGAATATTTTGTTGTTAGCGTGCCAGTCGTTAAACAGGTAACGGGGAAGAGACGTATAAAACTAAGAATGTAATCTAAACTAAATAAATAATTGAAAAATATAAGGTAATATACAATTGTTTGCTTCTGACTTTATAGTAATATAATATATATTTATGCGCTGCATAAAATACACAATATCGATAATTAGCGCATTAAGTTGGAGCTTGGAAATAAAAAGGAATATTTTGTGCATATTCCATCTATCATTTGTTTATAATAATTGATAACTATTTAGCAAAATTATAAACAAAAAGTTTCTTTAGAAAGAGGGCAAAATTTATATAAGTTATTAGAGGCTTTTGTTTGTTCACAGAAATTTTTTTAATTTTGTATGATTTTTAAAATCTTAAGCGTTAAATTTAAAAAATAATAAAATTATACAATTTTTAAGAGTAAGCAATCTTATGTTATGTTTAAGTCAAAAACCTGTTGTACTGAATCACAAACAGCATTAACTTTTTATGGTAATTTTAGAATCAAAATCATGACATTCTTCAACTAATAGTATAATGTAGTTAAAGTTTAAAGTATGAACTAAGGGGTTAACCCTAAAGTTTATGTTTTTGATAGACCTGCAGCTTTTTAGTATGATAAACAGAGTAAGATCAAGAAATGAAATTAAGTGGTGCCTTCATTTTGACGTGTAAAAGCCTTTATAAAAATGTAAATTTTTTTATTTTTTATTTTGACGCACTCAACAAATTGTTAAAGTTTATATGTATATATAACATGAAAACATCACAAAGTATAGCGATTAAAATTTTCTAAATCTTAGTGGCTTTTGATTTTATCACTTTTTCATTTTCTCACCATGGCTGCACTAGCATTGTTGATTAGCTTTGTAGCGACAATTCATTTTCCAAAGGTGTCACAAATAGATTTGTATATGTTTTATAAGCTCGTTCCAAAAATTTAAAGCTACAAAATATTAGCTGCATTAGCCGCATATTAAGGTAGTAAAACAACAGTTATTCTAGGAAAGCCTTTCGATTGTATACTTTTAACAAAAGCGCAGGTGAAAGTAATCCTTTAAATACTATAATGTTCGGTCCCGTTACGATAGGCAAAGATGTTACTGAGCGCTTCCAATTTATAGAAGAATTTTATTATCTGGACTGAAAAGAGGAAATTAAAAATCGAATATATTAAAATTACGTACTGCTAAACTTTGAACTACACTCTTTTAGTTTTCAATTTATTAACTATCGGTCTGTATTTATTACGCGTAAAAAGTTTGTATTTGGTCAAAAGCATTAGTAGAGATGTAACTCTGGTAAAAAAAATAAGCGCCCATAAAAAAAAAAGCTTATGCCTCGTGGTTACTTGAAATTAAAGGCCTGAATGTAATTTTTTTTTGTACTGCAAACATTGCTTATTATATAACAGCAAATCCAAATGTATTTAATCCAGTTTTGCCAATTTCCAAAAATACATTAAAACAAAGAAAAAGCCTAAGTTAGCATCTCTATTCAGAGTTTTTATCATCAACCGTCTTGGTTTGAACTCTATAAAAAGTTATATCTCCTTCTTTAAGACCTCTTTATTCAGCTAAAAGTTTACTTGACCTTTTTGTCTTTCAAAACCTATAAACAGGAGTTCCACCGCTCTTTAAATACCAAAAAAGGTTAATAACCAGATGGGTGCTGTAAAGTTTAAGCCATATTCATTTGTTAAAAGTATTAAGGCTTATAGTCTATAATAATACTTACCGTTTAAAACTGTTCAATGATTTTTTCTAAAGATCCTATTCAAGATCTATGAATTCACAGCACCGCTAATATATGCTTAATATATATTTAGAATATAAGTTCGTCTAGGTTAGTAGGAAATTAAACTTCTATATTAATAGCTTTTGGTATACATTTCTGTTTCTGACCTCAATTCAAGTCTGGCTTTGCCGAAATCCTTCCCGAAGCCTTTGAAGTTGCAATAGTCTGTTTTTAAGTTTCTCTGAGCTACTGAGTACGTAATCTCTTTGCGATTGATAAAACTTTATTTAACTTTTAAAAGCTGTCAGTTAACCAAACACATAGCAGCAGTAACATTGCTTAGTTCTGCCGTCTCTCTTTAACGTCACTACGAATTCGAGAGACCGACAATACTAAAATATTGCTTATATATTAAAAACACACTGTACACTCCTAGCTAAGTCATAGTGCGGTCTCAACATTATAGAAAAGAGATTTTTAAGTGCTTCGCCAAAATAAAAAGAGGCGGTGTATCATGAGTCAATCTTAGAATTTTAATAAATTTAGTGAGATTAATACTTTTACTTTCCAAGTCGTCTTTAATATCTTGCGTGGCACTTCCACAAAGGCTTTAAGTAATATACTTTGTGTTTAAAAGAAACGAAAGAACCCTATAAACCTTTTTTATGAATATTTTCCAACTTAATATTAAAATTTTTCAGTGATTATTTACATCACTATTAACTTAATAAAATTTAAACTTTTACGTGTTTAATAGGTTCTGTAGCGTACAGAATCAGGCGGTATTTTTTTTCTTAAGAAGACCTTTTTATTATTATATTTAAGGTTGTTAATAAAAGTAATGTTAGTAATATTAAAGTTACTATTTAGGTTATTATTAATATTTTAAATATTACTGTAATGTTCAAATTTTTATTAATCTTGTTAAAGAGGGGATGAACCTAGCCTTCAATGTCTTCTGTTTTAATTAAAAAGTTAAATATTATTTTTTTGTTATATAAAAAATGTACGTACGGCAAGAAATCAATATTACGCATTTTTTTAATTAGAAAAATTTTATCTCAAAGCAGTACTTCTATTTTTTAAATTCCCATAAATCTTTTTTTTGACGACGTAATAGTAGCCCATGATTCAGCCAGTAAATTTAATGGGTATTGTACTTTCATCAAAGTATTTATGCATTATGCACTAAAAAGGTAGAAAAAAACAAAAAACAAAAATGAAAGTTATAAATCCTTAGAACCCGTTAATCCAAACAAATTAAATAGTAAATGTAGTAAACATACTGAGTTGTTATTGTTGCTTTTACAAAAAGCAAGAAATTTGCCCTATAAAATTCTAAATATTGCTGTCATTATATAAAGTAACAAAAAAATCTACGAGAATTATTTTAAAGCATAACAATTAAGAACTTTACTAAACAGGTTTAGTCACCTACAAGTAAAACATCAAGATCTCGACTATAATATGATTTCCTTGTCAATCGCATTTAAATCTAAAACTCATAGCTTTGCATACGGCCACTAACTAATAAGAAGGTAAGCGAAAAGCTAAAAGAAACAAGAAATCAGGGAAAACCTGGCAAAGGTAACTTTTAATTACTAAGTTATACTTAAGTTTATGTTATAAATATTATTTCGTTTGTTGTAATTTTTTATTACTACCACTCAGAGTGAGTCACGTAAATGGCGGTACAGTGAGTTTTTTAAACTAGATGATTAGCACTCGCAACTATTCCTCCGTAAAAGGCGAAGACAGCGTTTCTATCTGTAATTCACGGTGAAGTTTACCATTGCGCAAAACCTCAGTGCATTTGTTAGTTAGAGCAATAATTTTTTTTTGTCGTACTTAAAACGAGTAATTTAGTAATGATAATAATAATAATAAGCTAAAGGCGTAGGGCGTAAGTCATAACTAGCCGAATGCAAAACACGCAGAGCTTGATTTTTTTCCCTAATTCTAAGGATAACGTTCGAATTTTTGTCTTGACCTTGCCCTTACACGTTTGGACGATGTCATAGCTTGTTTATTTTATAATCACACTGCTCTACTACAACCAAAGCACCACATTTTCGGGGTGTAACACGCTTTTAATACAATATTCTTTTTATTTAAATAGATAGAATAGCGTGTCTATTATTAATTATAGGGTATGAGTTTGCATTAAAATCATTGTAAGCTTGGTAGTTATTTCCTTATATATTGCACTTTCCACCTCACTAATAACCCAAGATCTGGGGTAGAGCGACTGTATAAATTTCCTTCTTCTTCTACTTACACCTCATTGGCGTAGGCGCGTTATAGTTAATATATATGGTGGGGTGAGAATTATGATAATTATAAAAGTTGTGGTTGTAGAGAGATTTCAAACTTCAACTAAAATGGGTTTCTTTCTTTACCCAAACTTGAACAGACCACTCAAACACTTCGCCAAAGGGGCTTACACCACAAGAGTGACCCCCAAATATTTTAAGTAATTGTTCATATCCTTGTTATTGAAAAAAGCCTCTGACTTTTAACTGCGCTAAGAATGAGGCCTTACCAGTCACACTACTTAGCAAAGCTGCACTGCAGATAAGGACACTGTAGGGCGGTTTTAAGGGTAGATCATATTCAAGGATGTAGTGACCATAATCGCCTCGTATAGAATGCGAATAAAAGCAACGAGAGGAGAAAGTCTTGCTAGATCCTAATAGAATGAAACAGAATTAAAGAATAAGGTTTGAAATTTTTTATTTATTTACTTATATATATATATAACTCCGAATACACCAGTTTTCAATCAGGAGTAATTACAGCCAAAGTTTATTCCAGTCATTAATCGTCAGGTGCGTTGGGCGAGGTGGATCGAGAGTGCACAGCCCTCGCCTATAAGCATAGACCTCAAAGATTTGGCCATTAGGGTTACTGAACCGGCTTTCCCTTCAAGTGGTTGCAGGTGATAATGTTAGATCTCCTACCACGCCAAAAAGTGGCACCCGATTAAGGGGGCATGAAATCATATTTTAAGGTATCAATTAGAGCTTTATGAGGCGAGGTTTTATATGTAACCAACATAGATCTAAAAAGAGAACCGCGAGCTATGGAACCCACGACCATGGGTATGCGCGTCAAAGTTCTTACAACAAATATCGATTTTAATATGATAGATGTACGTATTTAACCTGTTAGCGCTCCCCGCACAGAACAGCTGGCAAGTAATTCACGAGGATGGCATCCGAATCAGAAGGGCGATAGTAGCTTCCGAGGGAACTTGTAGACAGGTGATCACAGAACCGAGTATCTGTCGACCATGCGTAGGGAACCCCACTGTCTCTACATTCTGCAAAGCAGGTAACGCTATTGAATGACGTTGTATGCAAAAATTACCACGCCACCGCGTGCATCGATCCGATCTGGAGATACGTTACAAAGTTGCTCAAGTTAAGTGCGACATTAGGGGGTGATCTCGTTGATTTGGCGCATACTAATTCTTTCACGTACAAAGAACTCCTGCGGCTCATGTGTTTTGCTCTGAATAGTGTTTGCATTACAAAATAAAAAACGAAAGAATCTGTTCGTCTTTGGTCCCATTTTAAACAGATTGTAATCCTTTCTCATTTTTGAGCTTGATGGGCAAATCCGTCGTTAAATCGCTAACAGTTGACGTAATGTCGGCTAGAGATATTGTTGGCTACTGAAACTGCTCGCATTCTGAGTGCTTCAGAGTGCAGGAAATTTGTGTGATTCCTGTTGAGGTCTTGTCATCACACTCGAAGAGTAAGGGAGATTCATGCTTTCCTGTTAACGCCTAAGAATAGTTATTAATCTATATAAAACTGTCTTGCAACAGTTAGACCTTTCTTTCCACAAGGACTCATATATTTGCTTAACTTAAATTTGTTGTGATTCTGGTAAGTTTTTTTAGCTTGACATTTGCTATACCTTCAGGAATTGCTGTCTTTCTAGTTAAAAGGAATTAGTAAATAACTGCAATTTTTTGAATTTAGTACATATTTTTTTTTAACGGTATTTACTTGCTAGAAAGAGATAAGGTCTGATTGTAAAAGTAACTGTTCTATCTGTAAAAGAGGGAATTTCCGATTTCGCTACCGTCGTAAACATTCTTGTTGTACACCTTTAAAGATAGCAAGTGCTTGTTATTAGCGGTTTTAGTAATTATAAAGTTCGCTGTTATTGCCCAGATTAAAAGGATTATTCCCTTAGCTTTAGTTAAAATTCATAAAAAAAGTTTTTTTTTTAATTCTTTTCTGTCATAGTTATGAGGCAATCGTTCTACTTTGAGAGAGAAAAATAGAGCAAACTCCCTTTTAAGCTGTCTTTTGTATTGGAGAAAAGTTTTATTTTTGTTATGATGGAAAGGCAGCGCATTCAAAGTTATTTATCAGATTATTGAGATATACGAGCGAATTAGTTCCAAAAAGTTATCTTTGATGTGTTTCATCAAAAAGGTTGTGTTGTAAATTATTTTCAGTTGTTATTTTTAGGACAAAGGACCTCAATTCTACAATTTTTAATAAGATACGGTTAATCAAAGGAGTTCCATGCAGTTATTTCTAGTAAAAAAAAAAGTTTCCTTTTGAATAATTTGATTGCTTGTTGAACAGGCATCACTATAGGCCTTAAAGCTTTTCGCATATAACTAAAAAATGTTGCAAAATCAAGTCTTATTACTAATTATTCTAAGGCTAATAACTTAGACCGCTACCTTAGAGGGAGTACTGTGTCTATACGAATTTTAAAAAATAAAATAAATAAAAAAAATTCTACTAGTTATATTCCGAGTTGAATATTAATTTAAGTTTTGAAATATGTACAAAAAACAAGAATAGTATATAGGGGTATATTGAAAAAAAAATTCAAGTCCATTGATACCCTACACAAAAAATTACTATTAGTGGTGTGAAAGTACACACCTTTTTTAAGTTTATAAGGACTCCAGTAAACTAAATAACACTCTTCATAAGAAATTGGTGGAAAAATAGTCTGGAATATTTTTTTCTTTTTATCAGAGCCATCTTCAATTAATATTGCAGTTAAACATATTAAAGTAACTATTACCAAGGCGCTTGAACCTGCAAATACCGTTACGACAGGTTAATAATAGTTATAAAAATTCCCTGCAATATATATTAAACAAATTTTTGAAGAACTTATATTATAATAACTTAATAGTTAACAACTCAAATTTTGATAATAATTAGAAGAAAAACAAGATAACTAAAATATTTCTGTATAACTCAAATCTGCTTCCTATTAAAAAAGGTTTAATACTTTAATATCAAAACGGAAACGTCAAGCTAAGGTGATTTCCAATCAGAATTTGTTTTAAGAAAGTTAAAAAAAAAGTGCCAGCAAAAAGAGCGTTTTAAAATCTGTACAAGCCACTTATATATAAAACTATTAATACACTAATATCTAGTTATGTAATGACGGCTTTTTCTATTATGCTCTTTTTAACATAAACAGGTTGCAAATTTTGCAAAACATAGTATTTTTAATGATTGCTGAGACAATTAGATAATGAGATAACTTTAAAAAGTCGCACGCCCCGAAAAAATTAAAAACAGTTAACCACATAAACTGTAAAATTATAATCATGCCCAACCTATACAATAAAAGTGGATGTATACTAAAACTACTTAACAGAAATAATAATGGTGGTTATAGCCTTGCTAGCAAACGACTTTATACTACAAGGCTTTTCACAAACTAGCAACTAAACAAACTTGATAGTACGAAAAAAGATACATAAATCAAAAACCAAGAAAATTTAAAGTACAATCAAAGAACAGATCAGAGGAATAAACAAAAATAGGAGATTTTATATAAAGTGGTGTTAGCGTAAAGGAAGTTATAAAATAGTTATTTAGTTTATTACAATAATGAGTACACACCAAGCACTAAATATTCAAACCTTCTTGTTAACTTTCTCTGTAAATTCTATTAACTTTCATCTTACTTAAGTTATAGCTTAAGTTCATAGTTAACTGGAAGTTAAGAAGGATGCATTTAGTTTGATAAATGTGTACAGCAACAATTCGTCTCTGACGCAAATTTTAGTTAAACAATTTCATTTCAACTCTCGTTGTGACTTCAGCTTTCGGCGGCTGTTTTCCTTGAGTATATGCTCGACTTTTAATTAAATTTGTTTAAGTTAATTAAAATAAAGTTTAAAAAAACAGTGAGCTACCAAAACTTAGTAGTTTTGTTTTTAAGGAGAGCCTCAACCCTTCTTTTTTTTAGAAATGTTTATTTGTGGTAGGTTTCATGGTAAGGTTATCTTCAACACATTTCCAAGGCAATACAAATTTTGTAAGAACAAAACCATGTTAATAAAAATTTAGAAGTTTTTTAATTATAAAGTTTACAAATTAATAACTCTTATAATTATAACAAAAGTAAAATTTGAGTTTCCAACTAAAAATTCTTTAAGTAAATTTTTAACTTTACTAGGCCAAAGCTTAATAAATAAATATATATTTTTTCTTAGTTGTAAATTACTTGGTATTTTGTTCAGTTAAAATTAAAAGTTTTTTTTTTAAAGTTAACTTATTTTATTATAAAAAAAGCAATTAAACTTTTGTTGTAAATCAATATCATGGAAAGTTTTTTAAAAATACGTTATTAATACAAAAAAAAAGATTTTTATAGTGTAACTTGTACAATTTCTTATAAATAAGCTACTTTTATATTTAATTCTATGAATTAAAAAAAAAAATAATAAAATATAAAGCTTTGTGTAAAAATTCTAATTAAATTTCTTTATTACAAACTTAGCACGCCTTTAAATAAAACTTTCTACTTTTCTTGAAAAAATTAATCGAACTCACTTTGTAATAAAAAAAACATTTTATAAATAAGCTTCTATTTTATGACAAATAACACTTATATAAAATTTTTTTAAGTTTTATCAAACCACAATTGCGATATTCTTATAATGGTGTTTCCTATCTAAACAATATTTAACTAACTAAATGTAAAGCTATTGTATACAACGCACTCAAATCTATTTTTTGAAGTTTCAATAAAATTTGATCTACGCTATATACTTTATTTATTTAACAATTCACAAAGGCGTTTCCAACGTAATCTAATTTCTTATCTTTTAATTAAGTTATAGTAAAACTGGATCTACGATATATAATTTATTTATTTATAAATGGCGTTTGCATAGTAAGCAACTTAACTTTTTTTATAAAAAGTTTTAATAAAACTTAATCTGCATGATGAACTTTATTTATCTAATTATATAACCCTGGTTCCCGATCGAGTTAACAACTTCGAATACACGAGCCCTCAAACAAGTTTTTAGTCGTCCGCGAGGGGTAAGTAAAATTGTTGTCTTATGGGATTGTGCGCCGCAGGCCTCTTGTTATATAAAAGAGTACAATAACATTGTACTGCAATTATTTACGAAATTCTTGTAATCTAGTCAAAGTAGCGCCACTGCTGAGAAGAAACAAGGTGGGAGAAAAGGCAGGCTTTAAGAATAGATACTCGAGAGTCCCTCCGCTTAAAGGCGACTGGCGTGTCAGCTATCCGTTGTAGAGGGCGATGGCTTCTTTTTTAAAGATTGTAGCCAGCAGTTTATCTTGTCCTACTTCCAGCGAGGACGTTATTTTCTAAGTCGTAAACCCAGGCAGAAGAGGTATGTCATAATCGACCGGATACCCAACACAAAAAGCCTTCGCTTATTGCGCAACGAAAGTTTACTTTTGCTGCACCATAGAGGATATAGCATCTGTGTCGCGGCCTTGAACTTCATCGCCACTTAATTTAGGTGTGCACGCCACGATAGCCAAGATTCTATAATAACCCACAGTCATTTTACTTGAGAACATCACGGAATTTCCTGCGCTTAAAAGTTTGCGGTGTCAGCACTTTGTTATAAAAAGCGCCTTTCTCTTTGCAGCGTTAAAGGAGATCCCATTGACGAGGTCAGTTAACAACTTAGTCGAAATAAAATTGTAGGTGTAGCTAGTAAAAAGGGTGACTTTGAGGACGAAGAAATCACCGTATCATTGGCATTGAGGGTATCCGCGTGTGAGGATAAACTGATAGGCGATATACTCGGTTGGATTGTTACGTATCAATAAGCTTTTACTTAATCTAATCAAAATTAATGCGAAACTGAATGGTTATTTGCGAGGTCAACCAGACTGTGCTCCATACTACCGGGAATCTGCACAACTCATTAACAGTAATAATTTTAAAAATCAAAATTAGATATACTAAATTTTAAAAATATTAGACTATAAATTACTTAAACTTTCGTCTTTATAGAACCGGGACTTTATTCCTATAATAAAGTTTTAAGATTAAGTTCCATTTTCTTTTTATAAATAATCTTCTTTTTAGAAACTTTTTGGTAGGAATAAGTTTCATTAAATCAAGGACAAACTTGATATACGCAACATTTTTTTGGTAGTATTACCTATAAATTAGCTACTTTTATAAATGATCCAATTATTAATTATAACTAAATTGTAAAACTATTTGTATAAAATTTAAACAAATTATATGAAACTAGTAATACTATACAAATTTTCTTTAACAAAAATTTTTGAGTAAATTTTTTTTTACTTTTAACAGATAACGATTTTTTTAAAGTTTTTGTAGAAAATTTTTTATTTAATTTGTTTTACAATTATTTCAACTAATTAAATTTAAAAGTAAAAGTATTCGCAAAGAATCCAAAAAAATCTTTCTTATTATAAAAATAGGCCCTAACCTTTTAATTTTGTGAATTGCAAAAGAATTTAAACAGACATCCGAATATATTTTCTGTTACGTTAATTATCGCCCTCGGTACGCGTAGTATTATATATATTATTATAGCTCCTAGGCCAATGATGTGTAGGTAGAATGAGCAGAAAAAGGTTTATTGAATTGACACCACACCCGTATAGCAAAGTAAGGTAGAAGGCGCAGTTAAACAAGCATTTACACACTGATCTTAAAAAGCGTTGAATGCATTTTGTTTTTATAATAGCCGTTAGTGGCCTGTAATTATCACGAGATGCGCACAAAGCCCTCATGATACGCCTGCGTTCGGTAACTATACGGTTACATAAACATAATCCTAATAAAAGCGCTTCTATTAATTTTTTTACCTAATTTTATAACGTGTGGGAGAAGTGTGCGCAATAAATTGCAGCAGACTGTTAAGAGACTGTACACAGGTTACATACTTTAGGAGTTTGGTTGCCTTCTATTTTGGTATCTAAATTACTTGTGGGCACACGCTTTAAAATCTTATATTTATGTTATTTGTAAGTTCTGCCCATCAAAGTCTGGTAAAAGCGTAGGCGAAGTTAATGAATCATATACACGCTCAATTTATTTTACTGAGAAGCGCTATAGTTTAATACTAGTGAACTACGCATAGGAGATCTGGAAATAACGCAACCAAAAAAATAAGTTCTAATAAAATGTAAAAACGCCTAAAGCCGTATAAAAAACTCAGACTGCCAGTAAAACAAATAATTCTTGAAATGCTTGAAAAAAATTTAAAGTCTTAAGAAAATAACTACAAACACCTAATTAATATACTAATGTAAAATTAAAAAATTAACAAAAAATAATTTACTAATAATTAAATTTGAAAATTAGTGGATAAAATTACATCTTTATAATTATTTAATCATAAAAAGATATTATTAAAATTAACAAACATAGCTTAATAAAATTAAATTAAAAAAAAAAACTGTTCAATAAAAATGTATAAAAAAATTACGTAAATTTATTTTAGATTTTTTTTCTCAAAACGAATAATCGTAAACACTTTTCAGTAAAATCGTATAAAATAACATGAACTTGCTGATTTATTTCAAATTTTATTTCTCAATTCGTAAGAGCGAAGACGTTTAAGAACTTTTAAACAAAACCGTAGAAAAAAATTATAACTTTTAAAATACTTAAAATTTTTTCTAAAAAAGCGTTAATAGGTATATGATATAAACTATTCAATGGTATCATTTTAAAATTAAATCAATTTATAAAATTATTTTTAATTTTTTTTCTAAAAATGCGTAAACTCGTAATTTAAAACATTTTTATAAATAGTACAAAAAATTATAACTTACTAAGTTATTTTTAATTTATTTCTTAAATTGCGTAAAATCTTAAATACTTATAAATTTCCAATAAAATCGTTTAAAATAATTCACATCAAAGTTAAAAGATTTATTAAATTAAAATCCCCAAATAGAAAAATCGTAAACGCCTAAAAACTTTTCGATAAAATAGTATAATATAATTTACATTATTATAATTATTAAAAATTAAAACAATAACTCAAATTGTAAAATCGTATATATAATTTTAGAATATACATAACTAAAAACTACAAAAATAAATTTTTTTTAAAAATTTATTTTTAATAGATCTCTCCAAATGAGTAACGCCGAATTATATAATTAAATCGGAAGTAAATTTATTGGCCGGGAAATTTTGCACTGTACTGCTGCGGCTGGAGATACTCCACCTTGATGACCCGCCCATCAAAAAATCTACAAGAAATGATAAATTATACTTCCTAACTTAATTAAAACGATAAAAGAAAATTAGAGATTATAAAAAAAGTTTCTTATCAAAAATAAATATATTAATTATAATAAGATTTAAAATATTTCATAAGAATTTTATAAATTTTGTAAAAAGAAATTGTGAAATTTAAAGTTCCAAAAAAATATTTAATTTTTTTATAATTTTTTTATAATTCCAAAAAAAAAAATCAATTAAAAAACCTTCCATCCATCGCCTTACTGGCATTCATAGCAGATTCAGTAGTAGCAAACTTCAAATAAACGTGACCCTTAAAAATTATAATAATTATATTTATTAAAAAATTTATTCATTCATATTTTATTAATATTATAACTATAAAGAAAATTTATTAAATAATTTTTATTAAAAAAAGAAAGGTTTAATTAAAATAATAATCATAAATTATTTTGTTAACCGAAAATAATAACTTTTATAAATTTATCAGGAGTTATAATAACGAAATAATATTTTAATAATAACAATAATAAACCTTTAATAAATATATAAAAATCATTAGACTTTCATAATTATAATAACTTTTATACATTTATAAAAAGTTTATAACAAAATTTTTTTTAAACCAAATAAAATAATAATAATAATTATAAAACTTATATAAATTAACAAAGAGTTTATAATAAATTTTCATGCATATTATAATAAATTGGTCAGTTAATTATCGAAAATATTTTAGTTCATAAAATTTATTATAATAAAAACCAAAAAAAATTTAATAATAACAATAACTGTAATACTAACCTCTAAAGAACTTTTATCGACGTAAATGTGCAACAGCTTGCCGTATTTTTCGGCTTCGCTGGTAACGTCATCCTTCAAATCGACTTCCCAATCTTCTTCTAACGGACTATACAGATATAAATAAAAATTAATTAAAAATAAATATAAACTTTAATGTATTATTAATATTGCAATATTGTAAAAAAAATTTATAAATCAAATATTTTTATCAAATAAATTTTTATAAGGAAATCTATTTACATAAATATTATTATAAAAAATACTTTATAAAACAAAAATTAAAAGTAGAAATGTAACTAAAAGATTTATAATAAATAATTATAACTAAAAAATAAAACAATATAAGATAAATATAAAAAAACAAAAAAATATAATATAAATTATCAATTCAAACATAAAAAAAATAACCAAAATCATTATAAATATTTAAAAAAAATTAAAAAATATATTATTATAATGAGGATTCAAACAAAAAAATTATAAATATAATAAATCAAAAAGGATAGAAAAAAATTAATTATATATTAACAACAACCACAGTAATAACAAATTAAATATAAATATAGTACAAATAAGTAAAAATTATATAAAATAGTTATAAAATAAATTATATTACTTAAAACAAAAAAAAAGTAAATTATAATAATAATTCAAACATAAAAAACAAAAATTATAATCATAAATTTATTATTATTAGTATAATAATAATAGAAATAATAAAAATGATAATCAATAAATAATAATAAATAAAAATAATAGTAACCAATTCAAATCAAACATATTGGACAGACAAATGCAGTTGGTCAAAACGGGAACGGCCGGCGCGAACGAGGACGGCACAGGGACAAATGGGACGGTGTGAGCAGAATTCGCGAGATCCTTGCTGGCGGAATACTTCGTCATCAACTGGGTGACTTGCGCGGCGTTCATTTGCACGCCAACATTGCTAGAATCATCAAGCCCTTCACGTTCCTTCAGATCCGATTTGACAGGCCACGTGACTTTTAAGGGACGACCTTGAAAGAGCTGCCCGTTTAGAGCTTCAATGGCAATTTGCGCCGATTCCGATTTTTTAAAAGTGACAAACGCTGAGCCAGTCGACTGCGTGGTTTCTTTATCGCGAATGAGATTTACTTGATCCACCTGAAAAGATAAGAATTGGTTAAATTTATATATAAATATTATAACTAATAAATAGCATTAAAAATAAATAAAAGTTATGAGAAAATATTACGTACAATAAATATTGAATCAGTATATAATTACGTTATATAAAACTTAGTAAAGAAATAAACATAATAATTAAAAATAAAAAATATTCAGTAAAAATATATGAATAAGTAAAAGAAATTTATACAAATAAATAAATAACTAAAAATATAAATTAATCTATTAATAATTAGTAATAATAATAAATAAATTAATACAAAATAAATTAATGAAAAAAACAATAAAACAATAAAATAATTAAGTTTTAAAAAAAGCACCTCGCCAAAAACAGTAAATATTTTTGCCACATGGGTTTCATCGAGATTAGGATTCAAATTTCCAACGTAAATTCGTTTGGGGCCCACAGTAGATATCTGATTAGATTGTGTGTTTTTTTCCGCATGAGAATACTGAACGACAATTCGCTTCCCGTTAAGTTTTTGGCCCGTTAGAGCAATCGCGGCACTGCAAAGAACAAAAATAAATAAAAGTTAAAAATGTATATATGGAAAGCTATTATTGTAATAATAAATATATTAATTAAATAAAAGTAATAATAATGTATAAAAAATTTCTTATTTTTATAAAATAATAATAAATTATAAAAGAGATTACTAAAAATAATATATAAAGTTTAAATAAGTATAATATATATAACTTTCAGACTTCAATAAAGTAATTATAATAATTATAAAAAATTACTAAAATAATAGATTAATAATAATTACTATAATAAGAAAAATTTTATAAATTTATTAAAAAAATTAAAAATGCTTTATATAGATTTGCTTATTATATTTCTAAAAAAATATTATTATATATAATAAAGTTAATAAAAATAATATTAAAAAAAATTTCTAAAGGAAGCAACAATAAAAATAGCCATAAAATAAAAAAATAAACAAAAAGTTATTATGTTTCATAATAATTACAATAAATAAAAATTTTAAAAAAAGTTCATAATTTTTAATTTAATAGAAAAATAATTTATTTATAATAAAAAGTAAATTAAATATTTAAATAAATCAAAATTAAAAAAAAGGTTAATAAGCTTTATTAAAAATTTTTAAACCAATTAATTTTAAATTTAATTAAAAGAAATAATCAGAAAATTAATTTAATTACAGATCAAGGAATCCTAAAAAAATTCACTTTCAATAATTATTTATTTTTCCAGAAATTTTTATAAAAAATATTATTATAAAAAAGAATCATTATTTCATTTCCATAAAAATAAAATAAAAATGATCAACCATTTACAATAATAGATAATTTAATAAAAAACTTAATTATTATTTTAATTAAAGTTAATCAAAATTATCTGTAAATTAAAAAATGAAGTAAAAAAAAATTATTCATGAATAAAAAATTTGATAAAACAAAATATTCATTCATATTTGTAATTTCATTAGTACAATAAAACATTTAAAAGTATTAATATTTACATTTAAAAATCATTATAAATTATATATTAAAAAAAACGTACTCGACTAACTCTTTAAATATAGTTTTTAAAATAAAAATAAGCCACATTAACAGAAATAATAAAAATTGATCATTTCAGAAAAGAATATTTTTCTTTAACAAAAAAAAGTTTAAATAAAACTAATTTTAAATAATTATAATCCAAATAAAAAATTATAATAAGAAATCATTTCCAAAAAAGTATAGAGAAAAAATAAAAAAGAAGAATTTATATTAAAAAATTATTAATTATACAAGTTCTTAATAATTGAATTAACATTCACAAATAATAAAAAAAAGGTGACCGGCTCTTTAAACAATATTTCAATAATAATATTTTACAATAGAATAAATAAAAACAAATCTCTTCCATAAATTTTATTTCAATAAATATATTTAAAAATCCGATAAAAACGTACTTGACCGACTCTTTAGTTAAAAACTCGACATACGCATATCCTTTAGATTTTCGAGTATTTCTGTCTGCGATGATTCTTGCATCGCGGACTAATCCGCAATTATTCTCTTCAAAAAACTCCATTAGTTCCCGATTACGCAGTTTCGGAGGTAAAAGGGTAACCAGCACTGAAAGCATCGCCCTCTCCCGCTCTAACGCGGCGGCTTCTTCTTCATTTAAACTATCTAAATACTTTTTAAATAAAAAAAAATATATATAAATGAAAAAAAAAAAATTATAAACGTTCGAAAACTGTAAACATATTTTATTATTTGTTTAAATAAAATTTTATTAAAAAATGAAATTAAATTATTTTTGGTATAAAAAAAATTAAAGAATAAAAAAGTGAATTTATAAAAATTCTGTTTATTTAATTTTTTTTAAATTAATTGTTCCAATACGAAATATATAAAAAATTACCTAAAAAAATTTATTAAGTAAAAATATTTTTTTATTTTTTATTTATATAAAAAGAACTAATAAAATTAAAACAAAAAAGTGAAGTTTAATGGATTTTGAAGAATTTAATCAAGTTTCGATAGAATTAAAATTTATTGGATGCAATAAATGTATATGTTAATTCATATTTTTAAATACGAAACAAAAAAAACATAAAGTGTATATATAAAAAATTTAAAATTTTTATTAATTTTTTTATAAATAAATTTTGACACAGAAAAATAAAAAATATATTATTAAAAAAATTATTAAATTTAAAGTTTTTATTAAATTAAGGTGTTTAAAATACACGTAAAATAATAAAACCTTAATAAATTTTTAAATAAAATAAAATTTGTAAGTAAATTCTACTAGTAAAACTTATATGTTTAAAATTAAGTAAAAAAATAAGTCCAATATAAAAATTCTTGATACTTATGTAATTTTTAACATGTTTCTATAAATAATAAAAAATTTTCTAAATAGATGTTTTATTATAAAACTGTGTTTAAAATTATGTTTAAAAATAAATTTAAGTACTAAAAAATTTGATATATTTATTATAGTAATCAAGATATTTAAATAAAATCATTCATATAAAAAATTTTCAAATTTAATTATTATTTTATAAAATGAAACAAAAAATTAAATAATAAACAAAATAACTATTATAATTTTTTATATAATTAAATAATTTTATAAATTAAGAAGTTTTTAAAATAAAAAATAAGATAAAAATAAGTAATTACCATTAAAAAATTTCAAAATTCAATAAATTTCTTATTAAATTAAAATGTTTTCAACAAAATATATGAAGGAAATGTAAATAATTTACTTTAATATATATAAAAAATTCTGCGAAAATAATTTTTAATAAAATAATGTTTAGAAAACAACAAAAATAATAAAATGGAATATAATTTAAATATTAAATTAAGATCTATTAGATAAAAATTAATAATTTTATATAAAATAAAAATGTTAAGAAAATAAAAAATAAATTTAAAAAAATTTTTCTCCAAGAAAATTTTAAATATATAATTAATTTTATAAACTGAAGTGTTTTAATACATAAATAAATTTACTTTTTTATAAACTTAAAGTATTTATAAAATAAAAATGTTCTCTACCAAAAATCCAAAAAAAAACAAAACATTTAAAATTAAAATACAAATCCTATAAAAAAATTATAAATTTTTATTGTACTTATAAAAAATTAAAAAATTAAATTAATAAGTTTCCAATTTTTTCTTTAGTACTTTGAGGCTAATAACCAGAATTTTTGAATAATTTTAAGTTTTACAAAATATATTTTTATTAATATATTAAAAATTCTATTTTATGCAAACCATCGAAATACTTGGAAAAATTAGAAGTAAAAAAAAAATTATATAAAATTGATCAAAAAATTTATAAATTTATACATTGTCTAATATCCTAAAAAATTATTAATCAAAAATTTTAAAATATTTTAATATAGTAATAATAAAAATAATAAATTTATATATTTAGAAAAAAAATAAAATCAAAAATTATTTATATATAAATATATAAATATTGAATAAATAAAAAAGTTAAAATAAAAAATTTTTAATAAACATTTCAATAAAAATTTTATTTTAATTCTATTATATAAACTTTCTAAAAAACCTGTAAAAAAAGCATATAAAAATTCTTAAAAAAAGTTAATTTTTAAAATTAATATTTTATAAAATTATTAAAAGTTAGTAAAATAATATTTCATAAAATATAAAAAATAAAATATAAAAAAATTGAATAAAGTACAATTTATAAAAATATGATGAATAAAAATTAAAAATTTTAAATTTCCAGTTCTTTTTATTAACTTCCTAAAACCCAGTAAAAACATGATATAAAATATCTTCAAATTTTTTTACCCAATTATGGTATTATTAAAAAATTCCTTGTGAAAACTTTTTTTAATCCACACAAAAACCAAACAACTTTTAATAAAGTAACAAATTTAACTATTTTTAAGAAAAATTCATAAAATTTAGTTTGTTGTACTTAAAGATAATTTAATACAGAAATAAATTTTTAATATTTTTTAGAGAAAAATTCTCTAATAATAACTTTTTTGGTTCCATATAAAAAAAAACAAAATGTAAGTAAATTCTCTATTACAAATAAAAAAAGTTAATATCAATATACACTTTAACACCAAAAAATGCTAAAATTAAAAAAACTACGTAATATTAACCAAACTTTTATATATATTTAATTAAAACCAACAAGAAAATTCAAAAATGAAACTTTTTTATTAATATAATAAAAAAAATTTTTTTAATTTTTTAACCAAAAAAATAATTAATAGGAAATAGACAAATATAAAATTAAGCTTAAGTAATTAGTAAAAGATAATCAGATATTTAAAAATATAAAATTTTTAATGTGTGATATTTATATTTTTTTTAAAAGATAAAAAAAATAAAGAAATCTAAAAATAAATAAAAATTTCAAAATTTATTAAAATCATTTTGAAAATACTCTTCAAAATTTTTTGTACTTCCCATTAAAAGCTATAATTAATAGTAAAATAAATTCTAATTAATTATAAATTATCATTTATCTATAAACCCATAATTAAATTGGTAAAGAAAATTTTTTCTTAATTATTTACGAAAAATTTATAAATAAATTTTAATAAATAATTTTTTGTATTTCTTAGCACTCCTAAAAACTATGATTCACAAATTCTAAATCTTTCACAAATTAATAAAAATCATTAATTTCTAAAAAATAAATAAATAAAAAAATCTTTTTTATACTTATCGAGAAAAGCAAAAACTAATAATTTAAGAAAAATAATAATTTATAAAATTTATTTTCTTAACTAACAAATATTATTCCAAAAATATATATTTATAAAGTAAACTAGTCAAAATTTATTATCTTAAAAAAAATACTTAAAAAAAGTAAGCAATGTGAAACAAAATATTTCAAAACTATATAAAAAAAATCAGATTCGAACAAAAAACGACAAACAAGAAAATTAATGTTACTTGAAAAAAATCATTGCAATGACCAAAAATTTTATATCAACTTCACATAAAAATACTAAAAATTTATAATTAGAAAAAGTAGTCCGATAAATTTGAAATAAAAACCATAAAAATTAATAATAATAAAAAATAAAAAAGCTAAAATTCACAAGTAAAAAATTTAAATATGATAACATTAATAGAATTCTAAACTAAAAATTTAATAAAGATTTCAAGTAAAATTGTAAACAAGTTACTTTTACTTTTACACTAAAAAATGAACGCCAAAATTAAAATTTTAATTTTTAATTCTTCGTTTAAATTTTTTTTAACTTATACTTCTTGAATTTTTTGATCGTGTTCAATTTCTTTTCTTCGTTCTTCTTCCCGCTTTTTCCTTTCGACGTCGCGCTCTTTTTCGCGATCGGAAATAACTCTCTCACGATGGCGGTCTCGGTCTCGGTCACGACGACGATCTCGATCGTGATCTCTTCCTTTACTTTTGTGTCCACTTCGGCGGCGGCTATTTAAAAAATAGTAATAAGTCACAAATATAAAGATATTCATTAATAAAAAATAAAATTACGAGCGGCTTCGGCTTCTTGACTTGGAGCGCTTTTTACTATAAAAATTTGTAAAAAAAAAAAAAAATGGAGTTAAAAGAATTATAAAATAAAAAAAGTAAAAATTACTGGCTTCTTCGTCGAGGCGAGGAAGAAGAGTGGCGAGAACGAGAAGGCGAGCGAGAAGAAGCCGAACCATTTTGTTTTTTTCTTTTTTTTTCTTTAATATCCGAGAGATGGGTGCTTTTCATTTTTTTTATAAAAAATCAGATTAAAATTAAAATATTTTTTTAAAAAAAACTTTAAAACAAATATTAGTAAAAAGAAAATAGTAAAAATCGAAAATAGCGGCCTACAGTTTTTAATTTTATCATATTTTAGCATACATATATTAAGTAAGAACTGTACAATTTTTAAGTCATATATCATAAGAATGGCATATTTTCCTATTATAAGCACAAAGACAAATGTTATTCAACAGTAAACAGCCAAAAGACAGTTCTTTATAAAAATCCAAAAATTACTTTTTTGAAGAACAAGGGGAAAAATATATAAAAATAGAGCAAAAACTCTTTGCAGAAACCTAACCGAAGTTAAAATAAAAGTAAGCTATAAACAAATATAGAGAGAAAAGTAATGGTGAACTACACACAGTTCAAAAAGCAAAGCACTCACGTTTTTTCATCTTGTTTGTTTAAATCTTTATTTACAGCAGGTTTGTCTTTCCTATTTTCAAAAGACTCCTCTAAAAGAGCGTCAACGTCGATGCTAGTCATTCTTTCAACTTGTAAAAAAAAGAAATTAGGCAAACACTAAAATCTCCTAAAACAAAGAAAAAGGAAAATAAAATCGTTAATAAACTCAAAAGCAAATTATAATATAAAATAAAGGGGAGTCTATAAGCAAACTCTACCAGAACAATAGTTTTTCCTCTGAGGTTAAAAACGATCTAACTAAAAGAAATTCGTACGTAAACAGGATACAAGAAGGACAGAGAGAGAAAAAAAGGATGAGGAGAGTTGCAGGAAAACAGAAGAGGAACACAAGCGCGCGAGCAGAAAGCAGAAGCAGAGCCGCAAAAGAAAAATTTCTACCAAAGGCCCGGGCACCAGTCACCCTCGCCCCTTTATAAACCCTCGAGAAATGGCTTGTTAAGGATGACGAATACAAATAAATTATTGGTTTTAAATAAAATGGAGCGCCAAATTCTTATTTCTACGCCTAATTTGGCCGATTTAACTATAATTAAGAATCAATTTTTGAGACGAACAGTAAATGTGTAAAAACTGCACGTGCATGTCATTGATGAAAAGTTAACATCTTTATGTACGTTTTCATACAGATTTTTTTTATATTTATTTTTTTTGAAGTTTAGAAGAAAAGAGCATCAGAGAAAAACAATATATACATTTTGATATGAGAAGTCAAATATTCAGGCCTCAGAAAATTCGGTTATGCAAAATGCGAATGGCGAAACATATATGCTATTACACCTGACTGACTGGGACTCGAGTATTCGAAGTGGTTAACTCGATAAGCACCAGGATGAGTCATTTACAAGTAAATAAATCAATTTTGAGATTTTTTAAATATACAACAAAAGGTGTAGTTACGTAATTTTTGTTTAACCTCTCGTTAGTGTTATGGAGTGTTTCCTTCGTTCACTAACCTGATAACGTGGTCCCAGCTTCAAGGTAAAAGTTCCTATTTCCCTGGTACAGCTAGAAAACTATTACAAAAAACTGAGATAGTTATTCGTAAAATGATGTTTTTGCCTTTCAGCACTCTAATGAAGCGTCAAAAGGGGGGTTTCGAATTTTTTAGCTTGATACTATTTATTTTCTAGGAATTACAACATTTTTCTGTGTTCAGTTTATACTGTAAAATTTGTTTATTATATGAAAAGGGCGTAAACTAAACTTTTGCGTTCATTTGTTGAAACATAATATTTTCCTCTTTGTTTCCTTTGGTTTCCTGTTCCTTCTTTTAACTTTAAGGTTAGTTTTTATTCTAGTTTTGGTACTCCATTTACTACTCTACCCCAAATTATTTAATAGAATTTTTACGGTTTTTTAGTTAGAACTTTCCGCAATTCGTCTAGTTAAGGGAGTGCTTACTTCGTTATAATTTTTTATTTTTAATAAAGTTTTTTATTTTTATTATTTATTATGTCACTTTATAATATAACAGTTGGAATTATTTTTAAGAGGAGCAGGTTTTTTATAGTGACCTAGACAATATTATTATGTGTTAGTCACTAATATTTAATTTTTTATAAAAATGAAATATTTGAAAGACTGTTAGTTTTATATATATTAAGTCAAACCTGGAAGCCTGAAAGTGTTAAATTTGTATATACAGCTTTGACTTTTGTGATTGATCCTAAAGCTTTTTATACTGTTTATTTAAAATAGATTTGTGCCGAGGCGGTAAAATCTGTGCGTTAAGCAATTTTTTAATTTAAAGTTTTTAAATTTTTTATTTAAATTTGGTAGTAGAATTAATTTTTTACTTGTACTTGTTCACTTAATTTTCTTCTGGGAGTTTAGCTTGTAAACTATAAAAATTAAGTATCACTGTTTGCTTTGTAAAATAAAAACAAAATTTTAGTCTTTATTTCGGCATTTAATTATTAAAGTTTTATTGTACACCTTTCTTATTTACACTATGTTAAATCAAAAGATTCATTAAAATTTTAAGAAAATTTTTGTAAAAAATATATAATTTCATTGTAAAAATATAAATATTACAAAGAAATTATGTGTAGTGGACAGTCTAGATGAGTATTGCCTCTCTGACTCCCTTAGTGGAATCGTGTTGGGAGGCGCTTAATTGAGTCATTAATAAATTATTAACTGCATCTAAAATTAAAGATTGTTTTTGTATAAAAATATCAACTTTTAACATTTCAGATTACTTATTGTTTGCTTAGGGATCAGTTATCAGTCAGTGACTTTGTCCTGTGCTTTGATTGGATACGTTAAGTACTTAGTATTTTGTTTACACATTTTACGCGTTTGTAGTGTTCACACAGCATTATATTAATTACTTCTAAAAAGGTACTATAGAAACTTGTACGTATGTTTACTTGATGTGAAGTATAAATTTCGCAATGCGTGATTCTTACAATTAAACTGTAGTGCCTATTACGGAACAGGTAGATGAACAACGTTAAGAAAATATTTCTCTTTCATATATGTGTATAAATATATTAAATTATTTTTGCCCCTATAGCTCTTGTAGTCGTCAGCTTTACCCTTTTTTTTCATCAGCTATGGTATTAAATTATTTATTTATTAATCTTTATAACAAGATTAATTACGACACGAGATGTGTTTACACTGCTTCTTTTTAAGTCAATTTCTTAGCAATTATACTGTGAAACGTCTTTAAAACTAAGAAAACGTGCTTGACCTTAGATATATATTGGAATTTATGTTAATCAAAAATTCTCCATCTTTTTAAAATACTCGTGGGTAATTGCCCGGAATACGTTGCTAACGGTACGCCTTTGTAAGATCTGTGAGTTGCCCACGAACCAAGTTGTATAAGTAGAACATTCATTTATTATATACAGCTTTTGGCTTTGGCGTTAGGTTAGGGTTAGGTTAATACTGAGCACTCCCCCCCCTTAATTTTATATTATGACAATGTAGACTAAAAGTTTGTTATTAACGTATAAATTACTCTATCTTTAGGTGGGTGTTTGTTTAATTGAGCTATTTGTAGCGTAACTCCTAGATGCTTAGCCACTTTTAGCCAAACTAAACTGATTTCGTTAGAAAATTAAGTTTTATTCGAAAACTTCTTATTTGTTAGTATATAAGAGAGTATCTTTACTGTGTTTGAATTCGGTTCCCACTTTGCATATAGTTGTTTAGAATAATTAGAAGCTAAAGGGATCGAGGTTCAAAGCAGTTGATTTCGAATTCGTCAGCGGAGAGTCTAACGCTTAATATTAGTAATAAACAGATTTTTAATATAAATAGAAAAAAGCAGTGAGAATAACATTGATTTCTTTAAAAAGTTCTTGTAGACTAATTATATATACTTAGGCATACTTTTGACTAACAATTGGATCTTTCGTTAATTTTTATCGTAGACACGAATAATCTGGGTGACTGTGTAAGGTGAATGTAAGCACATTAGGCTTTAACTATATTAAAAGTTGACTACCACCGATTCGCTATAAACAACAGTAAAAATACTCCAAAGCTAAAGAAAAATATTTACACTGCTCAAAACCGTAGTATCGAAGTCATTTTATACTAAGTAACTTTTAACTAATTTTTTTTTTTTAGGAAATTAAGTTTAACAAAAAAGAAAAAGAATCCTCAAGTACTTGTTTAATACTACAACTATGCAAGGAAACTGCGTGGGCTAATTCAGCGTGAGGGTCTTTAATAAAAATACACTTATTTAAGTTTTAAAGTTAACGCTGAAGATATTCCACCGAAGGCTCAGCCAGTATGGAGTTAAGAGTAAATAACTTAGGGGCCTTTATTAAACAGAAACGTCAAAAAATTTTAACGGAATTAAACCATTAGAAACTCACAATAAGATACAGAAATAAGTGGAAGATAAAAACGGTGAGGAAGGAGGAAAAAAGCTTTGCAATTAACGAATAATGAAACTTGCACTCACCACTGAAGCAAGAGTAAGGAGGCAAGTATCAGAATTAAGAACTGTTTGCAATTCGACCGGCATACCAACTTTTATTCAGTGTCTTAACAACTCAAAGATAACTACTCTTTTCGTATGCTCTACAACGCAGAAACTTTGAAAAGTAGAGGAATAACAATTTTAGGAATTATGCTCCGTTCTGTCGACACTAGCTACTGTAGTGATTAACATTTAATATATAATTATTAGAAGAGCATCCTGAAACTTCAGCTTACATAATTCCTTTAAAGTTAGTAAAAAGGGAATGACGAAAAGATTCCCCTTTTCACGCTACACATATATACCTCTTTACGGGGCATAAAATTATAATCAGCGTTAGTAAAACTAAAGTGCCGTTAGAACTACACTCGCTTAAATGAGACTAACCCTACACGCTTTTCGTATAATACTCGGGTAAAATTTTTTAAAAGGGTAAATTTACTAAAATTACACTTTAAGATATTTCGACTTTGGACTTATACTTATCTTCCTCAGCAAAAAAAAAAGTTATAGGCTCCGTGCCTCCGCGTCACTCAGAAATATGCAAAGTTTGGATTATCAAAAATTGTCTTAAAATTTTAAGTGTTCTTAATAATAATATTACATATACCAACCTCTGTGGTTGTGAGTAATTATATAATGTATTGGTTGCGAAACAACTTAATATAATTAATGGTATTAAGGCTCGGAGGAGCAAGCTAAGTCATAGAATTCTCGTTGGCGTTTGTACTAAGGAAGGTTCGCTATAAATAAATACTCTATTTTTGAATTTATTACTCAGAAGTTTACATCAACTTTTAAGCTTCAATTCTTTTTTACTATCTACGAGCTACTTGGAAAAAAAAATAATCTTGTATCTAATTTCTTAGAGCAACTTATGGTGCTCTTAATCGCTTAGTAACCTGCACGTTACTAAAATTATAAATTTTCTGGCCTAACGTACTCTATTTAAATCAAAAAATTTTGATCAGAAGATAGTTCACCGCTACTATTTCGTCTAAAACTAAATTCAGCCATCTATGGCAACCGTCACTCAGCTTAACAGTTTCTTATTGACTCTAGTAAAACTACTTAACTTTCTAAAACCTTGATGGCGCCTGCTTACAGCCTTTGCGTTAAACAGCCCGGCCATAACGCATTTCTTCTTTCGTTTTCTATTTTACAGGTCAAATTTTTTGTAATTCCTACAATATAAAAAAAGTGTAAGGGGTGACCCTCCCTCACTTATCGCAGAGAAGAAATATAAGTTTTCCCACAAAAACTTTTTTTACAAATCGTTTGCTAAGCATGTTACTTTAGTGACTGACTTAGTAGCAGTGGCTGGCTTTAGTCAGTGCTAGATTTGCTTTGGCAATTTTTTAAATTTTCATTATTCTTGGAGATGAGCGAACAAGGGTTCACAAAAGTACTTGTACAAAATAAAATTAACTAGGAAGCGATTGTAAGAAGGCAATACAAACTTCTAAAAAATTAGCACCTTTAATTTAGAGGCGAACTCCGGTGGTTTTTGTAATAATAAAGTGTCAAAAGAAGGCCTTTACCTTGCTACCGGACTTCTGCATTTGCCTTAACTTAGCCCTTCTCCGGATTGGTATAGCAACTTCTTGTCCTCGGCACGTTGCGACGCTGTGGTCATTTGAATGAGGGAAGCACTGCTATCAGATAAAACTTGCAGTTTATCACACTTGGGGAGCTGGTACTCAACCTAATGAACCGTCGGGGCTGTGTGGGGGCCATGAACACAAAGTTTTTAGTTTGTTTATCACGCTGTCCGGAAGAAGTGCCGAACTTAATAAGAGAGTTGTTCTAATATACTTGGTGTAGTTAGTTGTCCGTTAATATTCCTGATGTTTTTTTCGTCTCTCATTTCAATAAAGGGTAGCTGCGCTGTAAGTAATCACTTGCAAGTGAATAATAATAGTTAATTTTAAAAAACTCTGTCACCCTTGTGTATAAATACAAAAAATGTTATATTTCGGCAACCAAATTGAGTTGTCCAGCTTTGCTCAGCCAGGGCATTATTTCGTGTTATCCATGTCACGGAATTGATTCCCATCGGTACAGTTTTCATTTTCCGACCTTGCTGATTATGTGCATACATTCTGCATTGCAAACTTAATAAAATTTATACCAGCGCCAAGAATGTGGGTTCACTCTTATGTGGGTTCACTCCTCATAAATAGGAATAATACTTTGTGCACGAAAGAGGGTCTCCTTTAGGCTAAAAGCGTCGAGTTTACAATAGACTCCACATACTAAAAACTGTGAGGCTTTTCTCTAGGTAATGGATAAGGCAAGCGTTATAATACTCTGTCAAGCATAAGCTCCTGGACGGTGTGATATTTTTTGTCAAGGGCAGGGAAAATTATTTTATTGTAAAAGCGGTATGCTTTTATTATAATGAGTCTTATAAAGTAAGGCAGCTTTTTTTTTCACTCCAACTGAAATGGCGGTATTCTCCCCCAAAGAGCTGTGCTCAGGTTATATTTGCAGAAGATAGTTCGATTTTGCTCGCGATAGCAGGGGCAGCGCAGCCCACTTTTTGTCTAACACTTTGAGTTCAATGGCGCTCCGGCGACGTTGGATGTGGATTTTAGCCAAAGTAGTCATTAAGTGGGGTAGCTGTTAACAATTATAGTTTTAGTATTAATGTTATCCTTTTAATAGATATGAGGTTATTATATTAACTGTTATAATTGCTGTTACCCTTAAGTTAATGTAATTATAAGTATAATTAAAAATTGCTATTTATATTGCATTTGATGTAATTTTGTTTACTTTTTTAGGTTTAAAAATAATTTTTTTCTTGACCATCGATTACAGTTAGCTCCGTAAGTAGGTCATATTCGCTATTACGAGGTCAGCCGCTTCAGTTTTTGTCTGCAGCCTCTAGCAGACCGCTGTTCATAAGTGTCCTGAATTAATTGCTTCAACGTGGTTTCCTGCCATTCTCTTGGCGACTTCAAATGCAAAAAGGCTGCTTGGGGTAGACATGTTTAAAAACCTAAACGAAACAATAGATGAAAAGTACGCAGACTAAACAATCATCGCGCGCTGACACCTCAATGTCCACGCACATGGCAACATGCACAATGATGCAAGCTAAATAAGTTACCACGCGTAACAATTAGGTTAGTATGATAATTTAGACTGTGCTTTATTTAGTAGTCTTCTAAAACATTAATGTCAACAATTAGTAACCACCACAGCTTCTTCATTTTCAAAGAAAAGTCATTTTTTTGATCATTTATTTTTAATTAATATTTATCTGATAAAAAAGTTAGCCGACTTTACTGTTTTGCCACTTTGCAATGGCTCTGGGCTTCTTCCCAACACGAAGGAAAACGACCACTGTCGTGATGCTATCCAAGACTCCACATGCGTAGACTATTTTTTTCCTGTGCTTGCAATTCGCTCGTCTACATACCAGTTGGTTCTACTACTTTAGTTAAAGTTAGTGGTAATTCTGGATAATTTAAGATTAAAAGCTTTCTTCTAATGCTATTGAGAAAATCTTTAGTATATTTTATTAGTTATTTAAATTGGTGTGTCATTCGTTTGAACAGACTAACGACCCCTTAGAAAATTAATAATTTTTTTCTCTATGTAGGGCGGTGTTTAATGTGTCTAGGTACTATATAGTATAAAGGCTATAAACTTTACTTATTCTGGGTACATTTGTGTTGCAAATTCTTTTTGCTAAGCAGTGGCTGGAAACTGAAGAATTTATCAAAGTACTACAAGGCGCAGTTTAAAAGCAAAAATTCCTTTTTGCACAATAATTTATAAAAAGGAATTTATAAAATTAATCTAAAATTTGGAGTTATTTCGCTAAACAATACTTTATGATACTAAAAGATTGTATTCACTTTTGAGGTAGAATAACTGCTAAAGTAATCTTGTTTTCTTCTAAACTTTGAATTTTTATGCGTGACTGCGGTTTTTTGTACCAATAGGCAAAGCGTGTGCATTAATATTTTTAAAGCAGTTAACTTTACCTTGGTAACAGTAAAACCACGGGTTACTTTAGCAGTAATATTTTAAGTGAGTGCTAATTCGTGTTTTGCTACCTACAACCATGTAAACTTGGTTTTATGGCTCTGTAGACGTTTCATTGCTGTATAATTTCTTCGAATTTCCGTTTTTTTAGAATTATTTTACTACCTTCTAACACTATTTGAGCAGAGAAAATTGGTTAATGCTATTTTTAATTTATAAATTATATAGGCTAAATTGGTACTATAGTTTTTATATTTTTTATGAACTCCTTTTTATAGGCATGTTAGGAGTTTGTAACCTGATTTTATTGACGTGTACTTTATAATAGAAATAAAATTCTGCGATTTTTTTTACTGCTAACTTGAGTAGGGATGCTCTTTTATTTAAAAAGAAGTGATTTATTTAATTTAACGAAAAGCTCTTTATTTTTTAATTTCTTTTTTACTGTAATATTTTGTTTTCTTTACATCAATAGTAAAATGCTTTTTCTCTAAACTCGTTCTTAACGGCATTTCTATATATTTTTAATCAGAAGGATATGGGGTATACTCGACGAGAGTTCTACTCTTTGTACACCAGTTATCAGGAAAACGGAGAAGATTATGGTAGAATTCTCGTGAGGAGCATAAAAAGGATCCGTTTAGACTAATGACTCTTTAGAAAAAATAAGATGAGCAGCGGCGAGAATTTCAAATTATTATAAGTAGCGCTACAAATTATAAAATTTGAAAGATTCACTGAAGGCATGGGGCTCAATTTCAGTTATAGGGTTGTTGTCAAGATTTCTAATTAAATATATTTTATAGATTTTATTTAAAATTAAATTAGAAATATTTAAAATTAAATTATTTTTTTGTTATAAAAAAAATATTGTGACGTTTTTAATAAATTTAAATTTAAATTCTTATGGGATTAGGCGTATATATAACTTTATGATCATTATATATTATGGTAATTATAGTGATGAAATTATAATAAATCTATAACAAAATTCTATTAAAAATATTAAATAAAAAAATTATCTTAATAACTTATTCAAGTTGAAAGAAAAATTATTTTTTACTAATCTATTTTAAATTAATTTACTTAGATTATTTTAGACATAAGATTTTTTTTCACTTACAGTTCCTCCAAATTGTTTAAGTTGTTGAAATAAGTATTCGCAATGGAAGTGACTCGATTTCCACTTAACCTTCTTTGATTTTTTATTTATTTATATTTAAAAGTTAAACTCATTTGTGAAAAGTTTTATTTAATTATCAATAAAATTTTTATTTAAATTGTTAATGTCATAAATTAAATAATAATTAACAATTTATAATAATAAAATTTACAATAAATTTTAAAATAATAAAAAGTTTATATGTAAATTACCAATTTTCTCAGATGTGCTAAAATAATTAAAAAAAATTCCCAATTGTTATAAATGAATTACAGATAATTTAATTGAGTCAAGTCTCGAAAGGTGTGCCCAGCTATCGAGCCTATTAAATTATCCCCGAGCGCTCTATTTAATTAAAAATTAACATCATAAACAATTCCGTTTTAATTTATAATTATCAATTTTTTTATTAAAAAAAACATTCTCAAAAAATAGAAAAATTTAAGATTAAAATTTATGAAAATTTATTTTAAGATTAATTACTTTTATTTTAAATTAGAATTAGTTTACAAAAGGAATATAAGTAATTTTTAAAGAGTCAGAAAATAAATTTTAAGTAATTTCATTTTTATTTAATAAAAATAATTAAGTAAAAAGAAAAAAAAAATTTCAAAAATGAAAAATATGAAAATCAATTATTTGTTTTAACTAAAAATTGAAAATTTAACAGTAAAAGTGTCAAGAAAATTAGAAATCAAATCTTAATTTTTTTTAATTTTTTATTATTACAATTAATTATAAAATCAGTTAGAAAAAAATAGTTTAATTTGGAAATTTTAAAGAAAACCAAAATACAAATTTAGATTATTTTCATTTCGAATTAATATTTATAATTTATTTAAACGAAAACAGTAAATAAAAAAATCAGAACACAATTTTTCATTATTTTAAAGAAAACAATAGAAAAACTAAATTTATATAATTTAAATTAATATTAAAGAAAACAGTAAACTAAAAAATAGAAAATTTTCTGATGTATATACAAAAAAATCAAAAAAGAAATTTTGCAAATTATTTCCAAATAATAATTAATTTTAAAAAAAACCGTAAATAAAAACTTAAAAATTCAAAAAGAAAGTATAGAAAAAGTCTTTAATTTAGTTACAAATTATTATTTTGGTTAGAGAAATCAGTAAACAAACAAAAAAAAATAAATTTTAAACATAAATTTACAATAAAAAATTAGAAACAAAAGTTTTAAGTACTTTCAATTTCAATTGAAAAATTTCAAAAGAAAATATAAAACCAATAAAAAAAAATAAAATATATCTAAATTAATTAATAAATATTTTAAAAAAAAAGAAGTAAAAAAAAATCAGAACACAAATTTTATTTAAATCATTTATAAAAAATAATTATTTAATGAAAACAGAGAACAAAAAGGAACAAGTTAAAAAAAAATTATAAAGAAAGTCAAAAAACATAATTTATACTTAATTTAAGAAATTTTTCAATGTTATGATTATATACAAATAAACATTTTCATTCTTAAATTATTTGTTTACTTTTTATTAATTATTTAAGAATTAAATTATTAAAAAATTTATTATTATTATATTATGAATAATAATTTTTGTTATACTATTTATTATGGTATCAATTATTTTTACTTATATATTTATAATACTTTGACTATTAATATTTTCAAGCATAATAGATTAGTAATTATAAAGTTTTTAAAAAAAACTTTAAAAGAAAGATTATAAAAATTATAAATTACAAGTATTCGAGTTGTTCAAGTCCAATAAACATGGCGCTGTTTAGTGCTGTAAGTTCGTTGCAGTGCAACCATCTTTAAAATTTTTTTTTTAAAATACTCGAAAATGTAAAAAGATCAAATAACCAAACTTACAATGTTTTTAAATTGACTAAACTTCTAAATGCGTAGTCTGCAATTTGACTAATGGAATTATTATGGAGAGCTCTTTTTTTTGTATATAAAATTTACTTTAATTTTGTTTTGAGTTAAAATTAAAATTTTAAAAAAGTTTAATAAATGATAAACAGAACAAACTTTGTTACACAGACTTACAATTTTTTAAGATTGTAAAGTCCTTTGAAATAATAATCTTCAATGTTAGTAAGTTTGTTATTGTCAAGCCATCTTCAAACAGAATGTAGCAATTCATATATGAATATAATTATTTTAGCTGCAGCACCAAAAAGAAAAGAGAATAGAGAATTAAATTACAAAGTTTCTAAATTAGAAAGTTTTTCAAAGGTTGCTGGAGGAATTGCAGAAATAGAATTGTAATGGAGGTATCTAAAAGTGTTGGGTCAATTTTATTTATTATTTATGCAAAAATTTAAAGAACAAGTACAACAATTTGGCTCTTTAAGCAATTTAAATTTGATTTAATTTATACAAAACGTAAAATCACAGTTTTTTGGTAGATCCATGATTGCGGTATCAAATTTATTTATGCCTATAGCTTATGAAAACTTACAATTCACTTAATAAAATTAGACCTTGAAAGCTATTCTCTTCAAAGGACTGAATATGGTTATAAGAAAGTAATCTTTTTGTAAATAGTAAATCAAAATTTATTTTTATTGCTGCAAAAAAATTTACAAAGTGCTTAGCAATGGGGAAATCGTGTCGTCTACGATAAAATTATTAAGAGAGCATTGTGAAAGATCCCTAATTAATAAATTATAGTTTTCATCTTCAGTGTACTCTAAAATCTTTGTTTAGAAGTATATATATAGAAGCTTTAAAGTCTTTAATAATGTAAAGATCTTTCGGGGTTATAATAAAAATTTAATAAAAAAAGTTTCGATTATACGCCGTCAAAGCACTGTAGTTAACTTTTGTTATTAAATAATAAATATATGCTGCTTGTATACTTTAGATAATTCTTGTAGACTGTATTATAATATATCGTAGAACAAGAGTTGATGTACGGTTAACTCACAAATAAGTTTGGCTAATATTAGGAAGGCATCTTTCTGGAAATGTCAATCTAAACCCAAATGCTGTTGCCGCTAATATAGATAAAGCAAGATAAAGCATGCCTACTTTTAGACGTTTTTCTCTTTTGAAATCGACTCCTTATATATGCATAGCTTATATTATTAAATACTCGGATTTATACCGTAATTTTTATAATGTTGCTGCTTATTACAAGTACAAGTAAACATATCTAATAATTCTAAATTAAACTTTAAACTATGTTATTTGTGTTTTAAACTTTTTATGAAACATCTTTTAACATTTTTTTGTTTTACGTATATATGATGACATAGAATAGTTATTTCTTTGTATCTATAAAGATAATCCAATAAAAGGCTATATTCTCAATATAGTACCTCACAGCTAAGAAGTTCTGAAATAGCTGTAATAGAAACTAAATAGTATTAGAAAAAGCAAAGATAAGAGTTTGAGATCTTTTTAAAATATTATATTTTATATCACTTTCCCAATTTTAACAATAAAAATATTAATTTCGTATTAGAATAAATGTAATATTCGCTTTAATTTTATTTTTATTAAAGTAAAATAACTAAATTTATCTTAAGTGACGCATAACCAAATTAGATCATTACAAAGCTTTTTTGCTACAAATCAAGGTTATCCTATTATGACTAAATTTCACAGGTACTTGACTAATACTTCTGTGGTAACTTATTCGAAAACTTTTATATTAATGGTCAATATTTAGCGTTGATCTAATGTGAATTTTTAGTAGAGTTTGGAAATTTTGTAAGCCATATCAACTTAAAAAACGATTATATTTTAGTAGATAAACATTGACAAACTCTCTTAGAAGACTAAAGTTATAAAGGTTTGTGGGGCAAAGTGTAAAGTATATCTCTTGTGTGTAATAAAATTTTTGTTGACGTTTCTAAAATTAGAGCAAGACTTATTCGTCAATAATGTATTAAAAATTATTAAATTATTGCATAAAATCTTAAGTTAAAAGTTATGGTAAAAATTTAAAAATAATTTTTTAACTTAAAAAGTAGTGTTTTATTGTAATACTGAAAATACTTACCTATACTTACTCTATTTTAAAATAATGGGAAGAAACAATTTTAAGAACTGTAAAATACAGAAAACATGTATTCGGTTACTTAAGAGCATTGAATAATTGTTAAAATAAATTTATAATTAATCTATATTATACAATAATAACTACCTAACTTTGTAACCCTATAGGTGCCTTCCTTTTGCTATAATTATAAGACCATAACAGAACGTGGTATAGTAAATATTAGGTAACCAAAGTGAAAATAAAATGAGAAGTATTTTTTATATAAATTTATTAAAAGAACGAATAAGAAACTAAAAGAGATTATTTAAATTAATATAAAAGAATAAAAAATTATAATAATATTGATATAAAAAATAATTACAGTTTTTTATGTATTTAATGTTTAAAAAGAAATTAATATAAGATTAAAATAAGTCAACATCTAGAAAATATTCGATTTAAAGACTATACCTCTAAGCGCTCTTCAAAAGTATTGCGGAATGGATTCACAAATGTTACTTTTTGTTATCTTTTCGTATCTAAAACAACTTATATTATTATAATAACTTTATTACATTTCGTATTTAATAGAGCATTTAACTTCGCTAACTTCTGTGTGTAATTAATAACTTATATTAGATTTTACTGTTAGGAATGTATATCTCTACCTCACTTAACCTGTTTATTAAAAACTTTGAACACGATAAAAATACTAGCAAGCATATCCATTTCTCGATAATACACAATCGAGCTCTTCTAATTTTTTCTTGGTGAACTTCAAGTTACACAGCTAAACCCCATATCATTCAAACAAAATGTACACTAAGCTATTGTGTCTTTTATATATAATAGCGTAGTCGTTAAATCTTTTCGATTGTGTTTTTTTTTAATAAAAAAGGTCTAGTGCTTAAAAGTTATTAGCATTTTTATGGAGATGCAGCAATAAAATAGGTTAGAGTTCCAAGGAACTTTGGATACCGGATACTTTTAATTACTAGAAGATTTTAAGGCATTTAACCCAACTATTTTTTTTCAACAGTACAATTTAAATCAAATGGTTTGAAGTACGCTAAAGTAGATCCGTTTACCGTCTCTCCAAAACTTTAAAAAAAAAATAGTGAAGCTTTTCTTGGAGTATACTTTTGCAATATTATAAGTGCTAAAGAACGTAAAGATTAGATACCTTTTAACTAATTAATACATCTAACAATGGATTATAAAATAATATTTAACTTTCTTTATTTTCTAAATAATTACTATAAATAAGCGAAATATTAACTTTGTAAATTTGTATTACAACAAGAAAGGAAACCGAAAGTAAGTCCAACCACCGTTGTCAAAACTCTAGGTTTGTAATTTTTTTAATTACATGGGTATTATCCATCTTAGATTTCGAAGAAATTGCGCCGCAATGTTTGTAAAGAAGTCAAGAAGGCTTTGAGCACGACTTACAATGCAGAAAAACATTATCTATTATACGGATTCTTCGTACAAATTCTACCTAAATTTAAAGTTATATATAATTTGTTAAAAAAAATTATAATTTTTACGGTTGCTAGTGTTTTTAAAACCCGGCAACTTCTATGACCTCCACTTGTTATTAATAAATTGTCATTATTTTTTTTAAAGCAAAGTTGTAAAGTCGGTTTTTTTAAATACGTTATCTGTTTTACTTTGAAATTAATTTTAAATGAAAATAAAATTAGGCTATGATACTTAATAAGGCGTCTTGTACTTTATACTAATACATCTGTATAAGAATAAACTTTGAAAAAGTTGTTTAGTAAAAAAATTTATATCGGGAACAAAAGCGTGTAATATATTGAGAAATTCTTCCGAGCATAATACGTGGTTTATAAGAAGACCTAAAAAGCCGTGGACGCTGAGAAGTAAAGACCTGTTTCAAGTTGTTTTATGATAGTTAATGTAGAGCCTTACTGTTGTCTATATATTTTCTTTGTTCTCTATCTTCTCTAATAAGTTAAATTATAACCATTTAGAGAAGTTAGGAAGTACGATTTGAAGACAGTCTAAACGGAAATTAACCTTAGTCATAATTTTTTTTATAATGTACATACATAGTTTTTGCTATATAAGCATTTGAAACCCGCATAGAAGAAACAAGGTTAGGTATTAAAAAAAAATAATAGCTTAAGGTATAACATGAAGACACATAAGCCCCAACTTAAATAAAAAAAAAATATTTAAAGCTTGGAGGTAACACATTGAAATCGGGTGGAATAAGACATATAATGAAATAAAACACGACACTAATAAGTCGTATATATATAAATCTATAAATGAATAAAAAAAATGTGGTATCAAAAATTTTTAACTAAAGGGAAATTAGATAATATGAAAAAAGAACTATTATTATTTACTAATGAATAAAGCTTAAAAATTTCAAAACATATGGAAAAAAAAATTTGGTTTGTAACGAAACAAGATAACTAGATTTGTGTGTGATATATAAAGAAATACTTTAAAGTAAACGCTTCAGCGCTAAACTGTAAGGTGTCGAATTTTTTTTTTTAATCTTAGCTTTTAGTTTTTAACAGTCCCGTGTTTAGTTTATTATGTATTAAAATATATATTATTAACTGCTTATCGTACTCCCTACTATCTTACGAGGGGCGTACTTTAATATATATAAGATAGGTTTTTTCGCTTCATTAAAGTAAGGGCCAACCATTTTTATTTTTGAGAGAATAATAAACCGCTTCATTCTTAATATTGAAAATCGTGTTTATCGAAGCGGATGAAGTATTTGTTCAGATTATTGCTGCAGTATATGGACTCCTCTGGTGATCATTTAGAGAACACTGCCTCAGCTTTTGCAGCTAGAGAAATTACATCTCTTGCAATCACAGGGAACAAACTTTTAATATTAAATAATTCATATTTCAGTGTTTTAAATATCGCTGACGGTTCCAATGCAAATAAAATGATCTTCCATAAAAATTGAGGTGCATACAAGCTCCTAAGTCGCCCTAGCAATAAAAAAAATTTATTAACAACCTATATTTTATTTGTTTATTTTAAAAATAGAAGCGTTAACTGCTAAGATGCGACAAGACGCTACAAAAATTTTATTCTAGAATGTAAAGCTTGCTTTTTTATGATAATCGAATCTTCACTAAAGTACTAGGCGATTTTGAACAACAAAAATTTATTATTACCATCTTTACAGCTTAAAGATTGCATAATTATATAGAAAAGCTATAAATCAAATGCGTTAAAGAAATGCCAACCAAACTTATATTTCTTTACTCACCGAAAGTACAAATAACGATTATTATACTGAAAGAAAAGTGTAAATGTAAATCTCTGGATTCTGTCGCGATTATTATAAAAAAATTTAGTAACCACTAAATAATATTTTTCTTTGTCTTCCTTTTAAATTAGCAGCTATAGCATATGTTAATTTTATAAAAAGGGAGAAGACAATTATACAGACTTGGTTACGCAGTAAAAAAAAATAGCAATACAAGATTTCTTTACTAGTTATACAGCGGTCCACCTGCTAAAGCAACTCTCTTAAAACCTACACTAAAAAAAAGATTGTAACACTTGCACCAACTAATTAATAAATAGGTGCATAGGGTAGATACTTGTTTATCGACAAATATTTTAACCTTTCCTTTTAGTAGCTACTTAAAAATTATTGTTAATTTTTGGATTTTTCTTTATTCAAGACGACAAATATCAAGGCTCTGCCCGTCACAAACTTGACTTTGTTGACTTGACGAAAGCATTGTAGTAGAGTATCTGCACAAATCACGTTATATTAATCTTTTATTAAAATTAAAAAGTAGATTTTGTAGATCACGAGAGCAAAATCGTTTAACATTTCCATTAAAAAATTATATTACCAACTGAAAATATGAATAGCTCTTAAGTAATAAAAAAATAACTTGAGTAGGTTCCAGGTAAATAAATAAACAAAGCTTCAAGAAGGCATTTTCAATACGTAAAACCGTCATACTCGAAAGTTTTCGTCCGTAACTCAGCGGTTAAGAGTGTTGACGGCGCATACTCTAAGGCCGTGGGTTCTATCTTCACCGACGCGGCTCTCTTTTTCAGTCTTTGGCGGTAGTGTATTTAACCTCGCCCTCATAAATTCTAAAATATTTAGAATAATGGAGGGTGGACACTGAGGGTTTTAGAGTTTTTGCAAAATATTGGCCTTACCCTGGTTGTAGTAACTTCTCCTTTGTTAATAATAGAGTTTATCGGTCACTTTTTGCGAGTTTAAGAAGACTTTGGAATTACCATATCAAATTATCAAATATGTTAAAAGATCTTAGCATCATAAAAATTATAATTTCCAAATACATCTAGTGCACCTTATAAAAAGTAATACAATCTCTTGCAGTCGAAGGTACTGCAGTTGTATGTAATAATTTTAATTATTAAAAAAACTAAAACTACTTTTAGTATACAAAGAGTCCATAAATTATATGCTGAAATAATGCACATTCTTGTCCTTTGAATTTTTAAAACATAGAAGTAATGGTGATGAAATATTAATAGTTTACGATTAGTAAAAATATATAAAATTTCAGGAACAGCTTTTAATCTCTTTAAAAGGCGCAATTATATTTTTGCACCCTGCTTTATCTTTTTTAGGAATACCCTGTTATCTGTGCTTGCATTATTTATTGAAAACTTTTCTAATATTTTCTTTTTCTACAAATGTTCCGTTTTATAGGTCGCAGAGCTTTTTAAAAAAAAATTTCATAGGGGTTAAATTTAATAAATGAGTATACCATCTTTCAACTATCTTAATTTTGTTTTCATAATAAGCACGTAAACAGTATAAAAATGTGCTACCTAAAGTTATTTCTCTACATAAACAAGAAGTAACTTAAGTAATACATAAAAAAACTTTGACTCTTTTACCTACATTATTTTTAAAATTAAAACTTTTTGCTAAAAGTGTTAGTATAAAGTATAATAACCTCATTTCCTTTTAAGTCTATAGAATTTTAATAACTAATTTAACATCATGAATTACGTAAGCTACTGCTGAAAGAGCGCATAAACTAAACAGTATAATAAGATTTTTATCAAAATTACATGCAAAAATGCAAATGTGGTATGTTTGGAAAGGAACTAGCAGAAACTACATGAATTTATAAATTTTTTTGAGCGCTAATTTAATAAAAAGAATTTAAGTTATCGGAATTTGTGTACATTTTTACTTCGAGAAATTTAAAAAAATATCTATTACTGTTTTAATACGGAGTACTATCTCGCATACAACAAATTTCTTTTCACTTAAAGCTTGTTTACCAGAAATAGTTACTTTACACGACCATTCTTATAATGCAGCTCAACAAATGGCTTTTCTTAAAAACAAATTTATCAGTAATTAATATTCCTGTGACGCTATTCTTTTATTGTGATCTAATATAATTAAAAGCGGCGTTAACTGCCGATTCTTAAAAGTATTCTTTAAATTTTTTTAAGCAATTTTTCTTATTTAGTGAAGTAGTGTAATTCTTAGATATTATTCAACTGATCGTCTATTAATTATTAGCAACTTGATAAATTTAGAAGCTACCAATTGCTCAAGTTTATAAAACCCTTTATATATGTTGCGTCAACTGATCTTAGTTTGTTAAAGGGTAACTTCCTGCATGTTAACTGACGATAGTTAAAAAATGCATTTTAAATTCTTCTTTAATTAAACATAGTTTTTATAATACTGGATGTTTTAAACTTTTTTATTTATTACGAGTTTTACTATTTTAAAATTTTTTTTTTATATATCTAGTAAATTACAGGCAAGTTTAGTTATAATGTACTCTTATTACTGAGTAACTATTATTATAATGTAAACTGATTGGTTTACTTTGGTTTCCGGTTCCATTGTTTCAGAGGTTTCCTTGCCCGCTTTGGTAATATTCCTTTTTAGTGTGTTCAACAAAAACATATATTCTCCAGTGTTAGTCATCTGCTTTAAGATACGCATTACCAGTGCCAGTATGACAACCTCTCTTTTAGATTCTAAAAGTAACGAAAATATAGAGAAAGACCCATTTCTAATTCTTTTTAGTAGTCCTGACACCGCCAAAGTTGTCAATACTTACCTAGAACATCAATACAGCGCAGAAAATTACTGTTTCATAATAAAAGTATTTGAATATCAAGCTCAAGATAAAAAAAGTGAAAGGAAAAAAATAGCCAACTCTATTTGCAAGACATTTATTTATCCAGAAAGTCCTCAACAAATAAATATCCCTGCGAGTCTCTCTAAACAAATTCAAGAAAATATGAAAACAGTCCCTCCAGATTTATTTTCAGCGGCGAAAACTCATATTTTAAACTTAATGAAGAAGGGTTTTTTTCCAAGTTTTTCAAGGAATATTTCAGAACTTGTAAAAAAAAGCTGGGCTCGAGTACTTAATAAATATTCAGTTGATACAGTGGGCATCACATTTTATGAGAAGTTATTTGACAAAAAACCGGAAATAATCCCCTTGTTTTCAGGAACCGATTTTGCTCATAGCCGTAAAATGTTTGTAATGGTAATTAACAAATGTGTTTCTTCTTTAGCTGATTTGAAACAAATAATACTCGACATTGATGACTTAGCCATTAAGCATTGTAAATATGGGGTTGCCAAGGAACATATGAAATTCGCAGGTGAGGCCCTAACTCAAACCTTAAAAGAATTCGACGAATCGTGGGACAACGAGGTAGAAGAGGCTTGGTATTTTGTCTTCTCTCTTATTGCAGCATTAATGAAGCGTTGGCTTCCTGGCGCCGACATAAAACGTGGAAAAAGCATTTGTACTTTGCAATGATTATCTTGTTACCTACATTTATTATTAGAATTGATATCCTATGATAATATAATTATATATATAGCTTGAAATAATTACAATTACTTTACTCAACCACAACCTGATGTAATGGGCCTAATATTTAGCTATATATAGATGTTTACAAATTCGAATTATTAAAATAAAATTCTTAATTTATTCTAATTCCTTTTAATATCTTGACAATAAGCATATAATTGTGTCTATGATTTTTTAAGTCCTCGTAACCCTAAACTAACCCTTATTATAAAAATATTTATAGTCCTTTAAGTAATATACATTTCATATTACCAGTTATTATATAAAACGTATCAAGCTCTAGGATTTAAGGTCTGTACTATAACAAATGTTACAACCTAAAGCTGTTTTGTAATTAAAATTATTGCGTATATAGCGAGCAAAATCATAAGCTAAAATTAATGTTAACTAGTTTGAAAATATTAAGAAACCAAACTTATTAGCACTGAAGCCGTGAGCAAGCAAACTTCGATAATAGAGTTATATTGTGCTCCAAGAGTATAACTAATGTGACACCTCGAGACTAGTAGGATTAACCTTCACTACTCATTTTTGAAACCTAATATAGCACACTAAAAATAATACCTAAAATTATGTTTCATTTATTATTATTCCTACCTTTGCATTCTCTAGTAAAAGGAAAAATCTTTTGCACATGTTTCTTTCCTTCTATTATTATTCGGTAACGACTAAAACCACCAATCTATATTAAGCGAATAGATTTAAAGTTACCCAAAATTACACATTTTTACCCCTGTGTGAGTTAAGTAGATTTCTCGTTTATGTTGGCATATTCAAACTTACGAGAGCTACAAAAGTACAAAAAAAATAGGGGTTTTTTCAGGTCTTCCTATGGCTAAGGTTGGCTGTGATAGGGATTTTGAGGGTTTGAATGTTTACAAAAAATTACGAACAGAACCTCGTGACTTGTTAGTCAACCTCAGCAGGTAAAATAATTGAGGCAGGCCTCATTATGAATAAAATATTTTCATAGCTAGCGAAACTCTATAAATCCGTTTATATGCTTTAAGATTTCAACATATTTTTACAATTCTATTCTAAAAGTTATATAAAATCATTATTACACAATAAAGTAATATTAAAATTAACAATAGAGCTGAACTTCTCTAATTTGTCTTTATATGCAAAAACTAAAGTTTTCTTATATCTTTTTTTAATTTTTTTATAGTTTGAGTTAGAAATAGGTAAATTATTTAATCGTGGTTATAGGATTTCAAAATCTGGTTACTGTAAGCTAAGTGAACTTTTCTTTTTAGGTTTAAAAGGAACTTTAGTTTCTTAGCGCTTTAGGTGTTTTTACACTTTACGAAACAGTTGTGTATTGTAAGCTACAATAAACGCCTATAGTTTTACTTGAACTCCCTGAAGGTTCAGCTTCAGCCTTTATTTATTTAACATAATATTTCGTTTGACTAAGTAATTTGACCTTATAAATTGGTTATAAAAAGCCCTTTTTTTTTTTAGTTATAAATATGCAAACAATAATAATTTTTAACAATTACTAAAAATTTGAAAAGGGTACCGTTAGTTTATTTTGCTTTTAGTGCACCTGCAAAATATAGATTTTGTACGACAAATTAGATATAAGAGATCTTGTAAAACAGAAAAGTTAAAGAGTAAAGAGTACTAAATAGCAAGGACACAAAGTGCTAAGAAAAAAAGTAGTTCAAAGGAATGTAATGTAGCCAATTAGTAAATAACTTTATACTACTACTAATAGAAATACCAAGAAAAGTATGTTAAACGGTTCGCTTGGTCAAAATATACCGTACAAGATTTTATAATTTGAAGTATATATAAATATATATCTGAAATCTTAGATTGAAGTAGAGATAATATATATTATAATTAAAAAAGGTACACTAATGACCCTAAAACAGAAAGATCCAAAATTTAAATTCGCTAACACAGTTCAACTTAAGCCCAAGTCAAAAATAAACAATGCCTTCAACAATTAGGAAAAATAAAAAGTAAAAAAATTTATGGATCTACAAAAAAATCCTTTTTAGTTTTACAACAACCTTCTTTAAAAAGCCAAAATCAACTAAAAAATCTAAAAATTTCTAGTAAGAACTACAGATGGCCTGCGACGGGCATCCAACGATAAATTTGAAAGAGTTTCCTTAAGTAAAAGACTTACAACTTTTTTATTTCAACCCTATTTTTTTATGTAGCCTGACTAGTTTTCCAATAGGACCCACTTCAGGAGCTATCTCTAAAAACTTGCAATAGCTAACTTCATTACTTCTGTCTTCGGAATCTTCTGTGCCATCTTTTAACTTTTTATCTTGTTTATCCACGGGCAAGTTATCAATCCTTTCTATTAAGACATTAACAAATCTAAAAAGGTTGTCCACTTCCTGAAAAAGGCTCTAGTACATTCGGGATGCCTAAAGCGTCGGATATCGGACTTTCAACGTTAGTAGGTTTATCAGCACACTGATAACCCCTAAAAATATCTAAAGGCCCCCACTTGATACAATCTTGCAGTGCAATTCTATTGAGCTGTAAATCGATCTTAACAAGCTCAAAATATGCGTGAGTGGCAATACCACAAATGCCAAACCTAAAATTTGTCCATATACGTATTTCTAGCTCTAATAAAAAATTCTTGGGATAAAAGATGTTTATGCCATTAAATAATTTAAATTTTAAACATTTATTAGCTTCGATTCTCCTATTAGCGTCTTTAAATTGAGATTGCACCGGCAAAGAAAAAAGTATTAGCTAAAATCAATGGCAACAGCTTGAAATATCTTAAATTTTCCTTTATGCTCAAGGAGACCATGAATCAACGCACCATTTCTTTAAAATCCCATTTAACTATAACGGTCCTATTAGGTTACCCTTCAAGTACTTTGTCTACTTGATGCAATATTTCTCATCTTTTATATATAGTAGCTCCTTTTGATATACAACTGAATTAAACTTATTACCTTCAAAATTTTCATTTCCTGGAACAGGTTTAAAAAGGGTGGTTTATGTTCTCCAAGCTTCTATAAAAATTCTTCATTAGTAAGTTTAAATCGTCTATTGATGCATTCAGTCATACACCCAAAAGGAAGCTTTAAATATGATTTATCAACCATGAAAAAGAAATTTGAATGTATATAACTCTTAAAGGAAACAACATTATTCACTTGCACTCTTGAAAATGTGTTAACTTTAAAGTAGAAATATTAACTCGGTAGATTTGAGTATGTTCGTATGTACTCATCTACAACAATGTCCAAAATCTCGCTTTTTCCCATAAATTCTATGAATATAACTCTTTTCAAGCTTATCCCTAAAGAGGGACAAAAACTTCTATTATAATCCACCCAGTTAATTAAAGTTTGCAATATATCAACCTTTTCTTCTGGAAGATCTTTAATTGTATCCAGAGGAAGAATCGGAAGTTCAAGGTCTCTTCGAAATAAACACGGCACACTTCGAAACCGTCTTTACATAGCAATTCTTTCAATACTATCTCAAAAACAACCCTATAAAACAAAAAATTACAAACGGAAGAGAAAAAACTATTAAAAATATTTCAAGCATTCGTTACAACTTTTTCGCGCAGAACTGACGTTTTACAACAGAAAAAGCCAGCCTTCTCAACATCCATCTCAAAAATTCTCCTTGACATGCCAAAAGTGTAAAAACTCTGTACACGGTAACCGTTTAAGGGATACATAGATTCCAGACCCTTAAGAATACTTAATTTTATCTTTTTCACGCCGCACTAACCGTTTTCCCTAAAAACAAACTGTACCCAGAATAATTAATCGTTAGTAAACCTCCAGAGTAATGCGTATAAAAACCACTCTTGTAATGTTTAACACAAATTAAAAGAGTACTGTAACAGTTATTGTTGTCATTATAAAAATTTTTTAAGCCCAACTTGTTGTTTTTACTGAAAGAAGTAATAGTATTGCAGTTACCTGTAAGATTATAAAAATAAACTGTGCGTCTTTTTAAAGCCGGAACTTTGAAGGAAAGTTTCGTCTATAAAAAACCGTTTCCAAAAAATTTCTATGGTTATGTCTTCTTTTATAAATTTGAAGAGGCAAAGGCTCAGGTATCGTTAAATTTTGTATAACAGTTCTAACTTTTCATTATTATATAAGAATCTTATACTTTACTAATGAAACTTTGAAGGTAAAAAACATTTGAGCGCTGAATAACAATCTTTAAATATTTATCCATTGATAAAATGACTTTCATAGTTGACTTTTATATTCCTTGCCGACAAATTTTCAAAAGGAACAGAAGAATTTAAATGTCGTTAAGTCACAAGAGATATAAAACATTTGTGAATGAACATTATCAACTCGGCCTCTCTTATTAAACATAAAAAAAAATCAACGCAACTAATATCAGTATAAGTTGATGATAAAAGCCACGCTAGCAAGCCCCTAAACTCAAAAAACTGATTTCCAAAGCGCAATGTATCTGATCTATTTAAGATAGTCTTTCCTTTTAATTTCAAAGCCCTATCAGACGATATTAACTTACGAAACTCTTCAGTTTTACAAGCACCCGTTAGGCCCTCAGTATTTAATAGATAGTAATAGTCCTTCACAAAAGAGTCAAATTTTTTAATCAGGAGAGCACGAACAAAGAGTGTTTTCTAAATAAATTGGCGTCCTCTCCTTCAAAAAAGGCCCGGAGAGAAACAAATAAAATTTAAGTGAATAAAGAAGGAAGAAACAACTGCCAAAGTGTAGTAATACAGAAAGTCTATACTACCTTATTTTTACAAACTGTTGTCTACCAACAGGGAATAAATTAATAAACTAGAGCTAATAACCAGTTCACTCCCAAATAATGTATATATACGTGAAAAGGTCTGTTTGATCGTAGTATACGTTTAAAATTACAAGTTCCTTCTAAAAAGGAAGCGAGTTTTTAATAAGACGAAAACAAAAGGAATTAACACAAAGGTAAAATGGTTTCCTTAGTATCCCCTGTTAAAACGCTTAACTTGACAACACTTTTAGTAAGAGAGCAGGCAAAATCCAAGAATAGTAGAAAATTTAAAATTATCGTCAAGTTAAATTAACAAAACAGATTTATATAATTTTTAATAAAGTAACAAGTCTAAAAATTATAGATAAAAAAAAGGTACTTTAATAAAAAAGGATATATGATAGATTGAATACGTAATAGAATAACTAACCAAATAATAAAGGAGTATAATTAAAAAAAAACAACTAAAACAGAAAAAGGAGCAAAAAAAACAAAAAGAGAAAGCTGGATACCAAAAAGACGAAGTGTCACATATTATAGAACTGGTTTACTACAGATGTGATTTATGATCGATCGCTGCTTAATTTACTTTAATCGAGGGAGCAAACACCACAAGTTCCATAATAATTCCATGCGCCATTAACGAGAGCAGGTGCGTGTTATCATAGCTAAATAGTTTATAATAAAAAGACGTAAAAGCAAGTAATAATAATATTAAATGTAATGGAATGGATTAGTTCCATTCCATATTATTATTAATATATATATATTATCAAGTTAATATAATAAACTATAACCTTAGTCATATCCCTCCTCTCTTTTAATAGGCCTAAGAAATGTTATGACCGCGAGTACTTGGCAACCAACGAGGAGTCATAATCAAGAGTCTGTCAAACAAGATAAACTTAAATAGGCTGAAGGTTACACTTTCTATGTAGTTAGCTGTTGTGCACAAAGCAAGGGGCATCCAACATTTTTAGGACGCGATTTTTGTAGTGTTTGTAGTCGATGAATATGTTTGTTTAAAAAATAGGCACAAGTGATAGAGTCCTAGACCACCAGCGGGTTATAGCTACAGAAACTCTTTTTTAAATGCAATTTGCTTTTCCTGCATAGTAAGGGATCTAACACGGCTATTGCTTTTTCTGGTTTAAAAACGACTTAAGAAAGATGAGAAGTTGAGCTTAATCGTTCGTCGCGCCCAATTCTGAGATATCTAACCTTCTTACTTCGAGGATTGACAGTTTACTAGAGGTCTAGGGGAGTAGCCCTCCCTTTGAGAAAATTACAAAGCCACTTTTCGACTCATTAATTATCAACCTCCCCGTGGAAAACCATGTCTCAATTACTATCATCTGAAACTGAACGTTTTTAAACACCAGACAGGCGGGTTTTGAATTATACTATAAGGCTGTGTTGTCAACGTATTTTGAGTCTAATTTCTATTTTTTCGCCAATTGTGGCATGTCCCACATGTAGATAGAAAAAAGTAAAGGGGGTACTAAGAAACCTTGTGAAACACCCGCCTTTAATAGTCTAAAAGCGGACTTCAACGAACTTACTCTAGCGGTAAAGGTCCTGTTCGTTAGATATGAGGTGTACCACTACAGTCAGGTAAAAAAGGAAGCTAGATCACCGTGTCCTGTTTTATCGAAGAGCCTTCTCAATATATATAAGACCACACGTGTTACTTTTTTTTATCAGAAAGTTTTTGCAGCTTCCCTCGTAAGCCTAATTATCTAGTGAATTGTGGGGTACTTAACTCGATAATAAAATTGAATATTAGGCAGGGTGCACATACCATCCACAAATTCTTATAATTTATAAAGAACCCCGCTTCAGCCTTCTTTCCTAGGCAGGACAATAAGCTTATTAGGTGATAATCTTTAATAAAACAGTTAGAGGGACTAGTTTTAGGAATAAAAATTACTTAAGCTAGTTTCCACAGTTCGGGGTGGTAGGCTGTGGTAAGTATTTGATTAATTAATCTTAAAATCATAGAGATAGCTCGTGAAATTAAGTTTTTAAGCATTATCGGTATCCGGGTCTTTTCTAGTATTAAGGAATTGGATGATATTTTAAGTTTTCGCACTGGTGGTAAGCTTAACCTTGACACATATGTTAGGTCCTAAAAGGTAAGAAATAGTTATGGTAGACACATGCTTAAAGCGGTGCGGATTCTAATATTTTGAGTGGGCTGCCAGTGCGTTAGCTAATGCCTCTACTATTTCGGAGGGCCTCGTAGCTGAGGCCTCCAGCACCATGTATGAGCGGTTTTATGCCCCTAGCATCAGTAGATCTAATAGTTCTTGTTGATTTCCTTAAAGATTTATTAGCTGGCCCAAAAGAATATATTTTTTGCCAGCTCTTATGAAAAAAAACATGCAATTTCTCCTTAACCTCAAAAATTGATCTGGTTGTAAAGTTTTCTATCGTTTGGAAACAAGAGTTCAGGCATCTTGCTTTTACCTTCTCTTAATTTGGGATCTAATATGGTCTAGTAGGTTATATTGTTGGTTTTTTATGGGCCTACTATAGTTCACCTTTACAGCTCCTTCCGTTGGCACAACAGTCGAGTCTAAATCGAGTGCTTTGCCAATGAAGTGCTGCATGATGACTATGCTTTTGTCTAAATATTCCTGAAATGTGGGAAAAACTGACTACCTTTTTAACACAAGTTGTCGAGACCGACTAATCTCCTATCTCTATGAGGAATGGGATTAAGATCAGAAGAGAGTACAACTAGCATATCGACAATGACAGGTACTTAAATAAGTTATGTTACTGTGGCGATTTTGGACCGATAACTATTAAATTTTTTTGCCGGCTATTTCGGCAAACCTTATTTCATTGTCGTCCCTCCGCCTTCTATTCCATAAAGGGTTTTTAAAGTTTAACTCTCCAGACATTAAAACTCCGCAATTTTAGGCGTAACCTTGTCGAAGATTTGTAAGTAGCAGTCATACTGACTATTCCAATGTAACAGAGCTCTATATTTACGCTTACAACTCCTAAAGTTACCTCTATACAATAGAACGCTTGGTGGGTGATGTTTCTTCCTGTTAAAACAGTAATGCCTGCTCCTCCAGTATCTTTCCAGTCGCATTTGTGAATAGAATAGTTAGGTACCTTAAATCAGTTACCTTCCTTCAGATGTGTATCAGATGTAAAATTTTGTCCAGGTTCATTCTGGTAATAAGTTTCTGAATTGGCCTCCATTTAGATAATCTAAAAATTATTTCATTTCTAAATTAACTCCTTAATAGCCTTTGCCAGTAATAGCTGATCGCATTGGTAAGTGTTGCTACAAAGTTATTCCTCATGTCGTTTAAGGGACTGTATTAGTTGACTCAGGTTATAATTCTGTTTAGTACGCTGTGCATAGCTCATATTTTTTTTAGTGAAAACTTCAAGGATTTTTGGAAGTTTTAGTTGAAAAATTGTTATGAATTTTTCTCAAAGGAGCATATTTCTGGTAGTTCTGCATCCTCTGCAATTTGAAACATGCATTTCTGGGCAGTTAGGGCAGGTAGGCTTTTAATTTTCGCCTTCAGTGCATGACGTCAACTCTTGAGGGTAATTGCATCTAACGCATTTGCAGCTTGACTTACAGTATAATTCTGTATGTCCAAATAGTTGACATCCATAGCATTGGCCAGTCCTCCCGCTTCTTTTTAGGGGTTCAACCGACACGGCGTTATACTCAATACTTTTCAAATTTTAGCTCTTGCTTCGCATATAATACGCCTTGACGAGTAGAGATAGGGGTTGTCTTTCCGTTTCAAGGAGCGCATTTTAATTACTTCCGACGGGTTGAACCGTTAAAACATAAGAACCGCCTTTACAGTTTCCGTATATGCATTTCTGCGAAAATTGCTCGGATATCCACTTTAAACTCATTTTCGATAGGCAGCTTGTACCCGCAGGGATTCCAATCTCCAAACTTTTCTCGTCTGACGGCTACCTTAGCTTATGTATCTCTCCCCTAACTTACATTTTTTTTTAATGCACCCATTTATTAAAATTTGTTTCCTCCAGGTCTATAATTCTCGAAACTTATTTTAAATTCCTCGATTAAGCTAAAATCTAAGGAATTTATTTACCTGTTAATATTATAATCCTTGTTAACCATTGAGCGCACCACTGTCCAACTTCGTGACCAAAGTGTATTTTATCATCAACCAGTTTGAAACTTAGTTGCTCTATACATGTATTCAATTATTTGTCTAGCTTGGCGACGCTATTAAACGTAAGACACCGGACACTGGAAATAACGCCATGTTCAGAATATCAGAAATTCTCGCTGCTCCAAGCTAGCTATAGCTTACATAAATAATTTTACTTGATCTTCGCAAAATTATGTGCTTTTTTTACTTATATGTTAACAATCAAGAAGCAAAATTTTTTAATAAAAAGAAAGAAATAACTTTTACGATAATACTAAAATGGATAGAAACGCCCAAAGAGAGCTAACAGAACGGCCACGGCTAGTGAACAATTTTCTAATAAAAGTGTTTAAAATGAAATATGAAAATATTACTCGTATAATACTCCTTTAAAGAAGTATAGTTGGTTTCAAAAAAAAAATTGTGTTTAAGTTAACAAAACCTTTTGTCTACTGCAGAACTTTGTTAAAATATGTTGTATTTGATAAAAAATTGTTTTTCATGAAACGAATGTTTTTCAAAAAGCTCCATCCCTTTTTAAGTAGAATATTCTAAAACTGTGGTGTTAAATGACAGTTAGTTGTCGTAAGTTTGAAGAGCAGTCTGAAACTATAAATGCTTGTTTCAACACACTTGTCAACCCCTTTTTTATTGATATATAAAATTTAAAGTCTATTTGCCAAGTGGTAGTAAAAAAGCAGGAGGAAGCGAGTAAATAATAAGTAACCATTACGGTAAACAGTATTATGAAGTGCCGTGTTAAAGTTGGAAAAATTATTTAAATACATAACACTACGTTTCACACTTTTTTCATCGGCATAGTTTAATCCTAATAGCAGTGTAACTGAATAAATCATTTTGTAAACCCCTTCATGTGCTTAATATATTCCAGAACATTTCCAATATAAAAGACTCTCTATAGGTATGCATCTCTATTTATAACAAACTTTCATGTAGAAAAATTATAAAAAATATGTTAAAATATACTTAATGGTCTCATGAAGCTTATTACAATTAGAACTCTTATTAGTTTAATAATTTAGGTGACCCTGGAGCGGTACACTTATCCGTAAAGACTTCAAGTTTAATTTTTATTTTAATTTCAAAAAAAATATTGGAGTAGACTATTTTTATTTAATGAATACAAATATTAAAAAATTCACAAATATATAAGGAAGTAAAACAAAGTTATCTTCTACAATTTCAAAGTTTTATTTTCTAATATCAACTTTAAAAGTAATATATACAACTAAAAAGAATATTTTTTTTTCTTTAAGTAAATACTAACCAGTTAATGTAAAAAAAGAAAAACTTACAACGCTAACAAGCTAGAGAGACTCGAAAAAGTTTGGATGCTAATATACTTAATTTCATTTTCTTGTAAAAGTCAATATAATTAATTTAAAAGTTTAAAATAAAATTTTATAATAGTAAGCTTGAAGGCACATGCTTTACTTTTATGAGTATAAGAAATCGGGGTAATATAATATATGGACTTTTTACTTCCAAAAAATACTAGATTTTCGCACTGATGAAAGATAATTTTGATCAAAGTTTATTTAGTTTCTATTATAAGAATGTAAAACAATTAATAACAAATATTAATTTTAATTCCCGTTTCGCTATACTCTTCGTAGTGTTATAATAATTATAAGCCGTAAAAGCTGATAGGATAGTTCAGCATTTACAAAAACTCTACAAGCTTATTTAGAGTATATTATTAATTTAAAATATAACTTAATAACTTGACATCATTTTTTCAGTATCATTTGTCTTAAGTTTAAGAAAAAACTGAAGGGACTAAAGCCAATAAGAAATTATGTCTTAAATAATAGATCGATGTAAACTGTTATAGAAAAAAAAAACATACTTATTTGTTATTTCTTTGATAGATCTCATTAATTTAAATTTTTATCTACCTGAATTTAGCTAAAATAAATTGCATAAAAACAGTATTACCATACTAACCTTGCATAGTAAATATTTTAAATCCATATATATATTTATTATAAATGTTTATAAAAGTCAAGAAGTGAAGCCCTTCCAATGTGGAAAGCGTAATTCTATCCAAGTCGTTGAATGAGAGACCGCTTTATTTTAAAATAACGCATCATTTCATGATGATAGTAGTAGATTAAATCTTACAATTTTTTAAATTAATAGGGCTGCTACTTGTTTATAGTCAGACAGCTTTTTAGATTGCAATTGGATATATTCCTTTTATAATAAATGTTTAATAAATTATATTATTAATAATAATTAAGTACAGAAGCATATATATATATATCCTAGTTGGAAATGTTTTGGCCTAATACAAAACTATTATTCTTAAGCACGTTAGCTAACTTAAAAAAAAAGTGAATATTTACCTAGTAACTTCATTTGGAATTTTGATGGGGACTTGCAAAAGTTTAACTTTATGCTCAACTATTTCAAGGTAATTCGGTACTTAATGCATGGCACACATTTACAAATACTGTATAACTGCTAAGTGTTTTCTTATGGGGAGAACATCTTTGAGGGCTTTGGGCCTTCCCAGAACGTACAGCGAAAGCAGAACAGGTAAAAGGATGGTTTTTGGCTCCCTCTGCGATACAAAAATAATAAGTGCAGTCCCTCTCACGTTACTTTCATATAGGTCATGGAATCGTGCTCCTTTTCTGTCTTATTTTAAGTGGAAATATTTTTTGGTGACGAAGCATTTTAACATGACCGGGAAGAAGTCTTCATTAAATTAAATAGTAAAGTTTATTCTATACTTGAAATTTATAAAATTTTCTTAGTAAATATAATTTCAAAGGAAAAAAGCCTTAAGTGATTATATATTTTTTTCTTTATAAAAGAAAAACAATGCTGATAATTATCACGTTCGACAGCGCTATTTTATTTTTGGGGAGAACACCTTAAATTTCATATTTTGAATCTCAGAAAAAATTCACTGGCTTTTTAACCACGCACTTGTGCTATAGAATAGAGATATATAGTAAAACTGTAGCCTTTTACTAATTCATAAAATTTTTATAAACAACTCTACACCTTGAGTAAGAAATGCATTATTTATAATAACCTTTACAAATGAAGTTTGCTTACTGTTGTAAGTTTTTATTTATATAAATGTCTTTTTAACTTAAAGGCACCCTGAAGGTGGGAAGTTTAACTCAGGTAAATTTTATACAGATAAATCACTAATTTGACCAGGGTCCCAATGCATCATATTTGGAGAAAAGTATCAGTCTTTTCGTTGTATCTGTTCCAAAAACACATTTGTTTGGGCTCATCGTAATAAAAGCCATACAATGCAGTGCAAAAGAATGCCTAGTTATTCAGGAGAATAACAATATTTTTAAAGGCGAACAGCACTAACATAAAATTACTGCTAATTTAACAAATTTTAACTTCATTCTACAGAGAATGATTTAACTTATAAAAGTTAAACTGTGAAATTGTTTTGACTATTTTTTACCTGAATTCTATGAGATTACTTTTTTTCTGTTAAACTCATTTGTAAGCATGAAACGCATTGAGTTTAATAAAACACACACATTACGCCACGGCATCGTTATAATCAATGAAATTTTTATAAGGATTTGTTATGGATTGGTAAAAAGGTGTTAAATATCGCAAACCACAGAAAGAATATTCAACACGCTAGCATCGTTGTAAATTATTCAGCAATATTTTATTCCACTAAAATCCTATATAAAAATTACAAATGCTTTACTAATATTTATATAAAAAATATTTATTCTCAATATAAAAGTTTTATAATTAGAAGTATATATTGTTCAGGAGAAAAGTGCATATAGTAATAATTTAATTTGGCGAAACTTTAACTTTTTTCATGATACACCCTTTTAATAGCGATTAATAATTAATTTTAAATAAAAAAACTGTATTATTTTGTAAAAAAATTTAATAAAGTATATTAAGCTTAAAAATTAAACAGAAAATTTGCACCTAACATTCTTCTTCATACTATTTATTAATGTTATAATAACTATTGATTAAAACATTTATTAAATTAGCATTATTTTATAATAATAACTTACATATTCAATAATTAGAATGAGTAAAAATAATGAGTAGAAATAAATTTGAGATGAATTTAGTTTAGTTCTTATATAACATAATTTATTAATTAATAAAATTTTATAAATTCAATAATCAATAAGATTTTATATAACAAATCAAAAAGTACACAAGATGAATTTAGTTTTTTTCTTGTGTACTATTTATCAATATTATATTAAAATATAACTTTCAATAAAAAACAAAAAAAAGATTTTTAGTATTATAATATAATTAAAATTTATTAATTATAAAGATCGGTAAACACAAACTTATGAATTTAATTTATTTCTTTTATAAATATTTGTTAATGTATAGCTATTAAAAAAAATACTTTAAAAAAAAAGACCTTTTTGTTATTTAAATTTAAATTCATATAAAATAAATTGTTATAAAGAATTTATAAAAGAAAAATTTGTACTGAAGTTAAATCATTATTTTCTTTTATACTAATATATAAAATATTATAATAATTATTAATGAAAGTACTTGAAAATAAAAAGTTTTTTAGTATTATTTATATAATAATAAATAGGAATAAGATTTGTAAAGTAAAAGGTAAATGCTAACTCAAGTTTGAGTTAAAAATTTTTTACACTATATTTATTAATATAACAGTGTAATATTAATTAGAATACTTCAAATAAAGCCTCAGTATTATTTTATAAAATATAAATAATTTATAAAAATTAGTGAAAGCGTGTAAAGAAATTTCACACTTTTACACTATTTATTAATAGCGATTAATTAAAAAGCTTTAACTACTGAATTTATAGAAGTGCTGATTTCTTACCTTTTATAATTGAACTTACAGTATTTTAAATTAAATAAAATTGAACAACGAAGAGCTGCTTAAAAATAGCTTACACACTAAATTATAAGATTATTAGACCAACTTATTAGTATAAATCATTGTGTGCTAATAAATGAATTTATAACGTACTAACTTGTCAAACTTTTATAATTGTCACTTACTTTTGTATAGTTTAATAGCTTTGAACAACAAGAAAGTTTTTTTTTAAACTTTTGATGCGTTTTTCCTCACTGCCTATACATAACTCTATAAAATCATGTGTGCTTAAAGTTAGATTTGCAAAGTAATAGCTTGCTTATATACTTAACTGTCCCTTACATTATTCTAAGTTAAAATGGTTTACAAAAAGTTTCTTTAAAAACTTTTAAAGCGCGTTTCATTTGAAACTCCTTAATAATAGCTTACTACTACATAGTTTATTATAAATTCATAATCTTTGCTAGTAATTTAATTTTATAAACAGTAATAGTTAATATCTTTACTTGATTGTCACTCATATATCTAATTTAAATAATAATGAATAACGAAAAGTTTCTTTTTAAAACTTTTGAGGTTGTTTTGTCTCTCCTCTTGATAATAATTTATTTAATAAATGATTTGTTTTGTATACTAATAAGCTGGTTTGTAAAAATTAATAACATAATTTTCATTAACAGTATTATAGCTTGTTTTCCAACAAAAAGTTTTGATAGCTCAAGTTTTTTAAATATATTCATTTAGCAAAGAGTCAATAATTTTTGTGTTCCAGTTAAATTTTTTAAATTAAATAAATTTTTTTTCATACTTGTGCTGGTTTTGGCTATAGAAACTTTTTTATATTAATTTAGTCAATTCTAGCTTGTTCCCTTGTTTTTTTCCTTATATGATAGGCAATCCTTTGTATATTCGTTAGAGTTGAGTTAATTACCTTTTTTTAGTTTACACGCTATCGATAAGATAACATAATAAGAAATTCATGTGTACTAATAAATTTAGTTTTCTGTAAAGTAGGACATTATTTAATCTACTTTATTCTATCTTTACTTTTTAAAAAGTTTTAATAAAGCGAGCTCTAGTTATTTTTTTTCTAATAATACAAATTTTATTTTATTTCTTTTAGCTTTGTTATTTTCGTTCTACTGAATGACTTCAATAAAAAAATCAAGCTTCGGAAAGTACAGTATTTGAATATCTGCAACATAAGGTAGAATTCCTATTTGTTCTAAAAAAATTTTCTAATGCTTGCAAACGATGCAGGTAAATCCAATAGGCTATTTCACTTTTTTTTTTTCTCCTAAGCTGAAAAGCACGCTTTTTATTAACAGATAATAGGAAAAATAGTTGTTTTAAAGATTATCTTATTATATACCGGAAAAGTAAAGGTTATTTTTTTAAGGTTTCATTTCCGTAATCAAGTCGGAAGTAGTTGATTATAATTATAATCATTATTTAATATTTGTTCCCAATTACACCGTCTCTAAATCTCTTCTCGAGAATAACAGGGGGTATCCATTAACGAAGAGTGCTCACTCGAGATGGAACGCTATTACGTGCTCTTTGGCAAATATTATAGTCAAAAGTTCGTATTTCCACATATTTTCTATTAAACCTAAGCCTTAACTCCGATATATTTAAACGTTTAATGAAATGCAATGCTCTACAAAAAAGGCCGTTGTACTAAATAGATGAAAAACGTAAACGCAGGTAATAGACTTATTCTAAGAGTTTCGGAGAAAGGTACAGAAAAATATTAAAATCAAATTTATTAAGTATTATCATTACATCGCCTGTTATGGTTTATACAGAAAATACCAGTACCATCAAGTAAAAAGGAGCGTAATACTTACTAAATGAGTTTATTTACTATCCCTATCACACTATAAGGGGGCCAGGGAGAATTTCAGTATTGATACTCGTGGTGTGAGTTGATCCTGGTCTACTTGATGTATGGCACTTATCTTTATTATAAGCAAGAAAGATTTCTAGGTTTCCTTCAAAAGTGCAGTATCCATTAACATAGCTTAATTCATTATAGAGTGCCCGCGAGCAGCAAAGAAAATTTTGGTCAAGTTTTAATTTACTAGTAAATTTTAAAAAGTAATTAAAAAAAGGTTTGGAAAAGTGCAATACTAAGGAATAGAAAATTACATGCCATGAGGGTACCAGGAAGCCGCAAAAGCTTTAGCCCCTATCTCAGTTAGAGGATTTCCTGTAAGATCCCTAATGGTTATGTAAAAGATAAATATTAATTAACATACATCACAGCAGGAACACCTGTAACAAAACCTTTACCGAATAGGACTTGTTATATAAGCAGTTATACAAAATTATTTCTAAAATGCATTTGTACTAGTCTTTAATAACCTGACTAGACTGATAAACTGTGCGAAGCCTCGGCTTACGCATTTTATTTAGATATTACAAACAGAAAGATTAAGAGGAAACAAAAAATTAAACGTTTAGAAACGATTTGAAAAGTATAACAAGATGTGAGAAGATGCCTTCAAAACTATACGACATGATATGTATATGCAAGAAAGAAGCTAATAAATATGAAAAAACGTACAGTAAAGTTAACTTCGTTAGCCACACGAAACAATGAGAAGGAATACTAGTAATAGAGTTTCCTCCAAGATTCCTAAAAGTAGATAAAAAAGTTAAAAAGTTCAAAATTAAGAAAAAATTAAATATATATTACTATACCTATATTAAAATAATGTATAAAAAGTACAAAAAGAGAGTTTATGTGGTAGTACTAAAGAAAAACAATGTAATGCATAACATAGGCAAAGGTTGAAGTGAAAATGGTTAGCAAGTGCAACGTATATACTATAATCGGTTTACTTCCTATCTTATAATAAAGGGATTTCCAAATTAATATCCCTTATAATACCGTCCCCAAGAGGAGTAACGAATAGAATAAAGAACTTACAGTTCAGTCAAGGAAAAGAGATGTAAAAACGAATCGTCCTCAATAGATTTTATATTGTTATTGGTTATGTTTCTACAATAAGTATTTTATTATCATAGGAATTAAATTAAAATAAATACTGAAAACGATTATATAGACTTTAATAATATTATAATAAATTAACTATATAATTTATAGAGTAATTATCGTACGTATGACTGATTCGAGTAGAATGGGTGAACAGAATTATATTATATAATATAATGGTTTGATAGGATAAAAATTATAGACTTACAAATAAGTCAAATTACGAAGGCCAGAAAACATTTCTTTGCTGATGGATTCAAGTTTGTTAAAACCTAAATCCCTTAAAGTTTACGTCAGTAGTTATATTAGATAAAAAATTAATAATAAGTATTGTAATAATTAAGCTTAAAAGTCATCCATTTGATCCTTTAATAATAGGTAAAAACAATATATATAGCAAGTATAAAAGCTCAGAAAAAAATAAATTCAAGCAAACGAAAAAACTGAAGTTGAGATAGATTAGCAAGGCAATGCCTCTAAAATATATCAATTTGCTTATGGAATAACCCCCAAGCGTTTTAATAAAGAATAAGAATCTTACAGAAAAGTCAAAGCAACGAGATGTGAAAACGAATAGTCCTCAATGGATTCTATGTTGTTTCTAAATAAACACCTACAAATAATATAATAACATAATTATAGGATTCAAAAAATACTGAACACGATTATAAGTCTCTTAATAATATTATAAGGAAGTAACTATCTAATTTATCGAGTAAGTTTCGAACTTTTTATGATTGATTCGAGTAGGATGGGTGAACAGAATATTATTATATAATAAAATATATTATAAGAGGATCATAATTATGGCCTTACAAATAAGTCAAATTACGAAGGCCAGAAAGCATTTCTTTGCTAATGAATTTAAGTTGGTTAGGGCCTATCTCCCTTAAAGTTCACGTTAATGATAATATTAGATAAAAAGTTAATAATAAGTATTGTAATAATTAAGCTTAAAAGTCATCCATTTGATCCTTTAATAATAGGTAAAAACAATATATATAGCAAATATAAAAACTCAGAAAAAAATAAATTCAAGCAAACGAAAAAACTGAAGTTGAGATAGATTAGCAAGGCAATGCCTCTAAAATTTATCAATTAGTTAATGGAATAACCCTCAAGCATTTTAATAAAGAATAAAAATCTTACAGTGCAGTCAAATCAACGAGATGTGAAAATGAATAGTCCTCAATGGATTCTATGTTGTTTCTAAATAAACTCCTACAAATAATATAATAACATAATTATAGGATTTAAAAAATACTGAACACGGTTATAGGACTTTTAATAATATTATTAGGAAATAACTATATAACTTATCAAGTAAGTCTCGAACTTTTTTATGATTGATTCGAGTAGGATGAGTGAACAGAATATTATTATATAATAAAATATATTATGAGGATTATAATTATGGCCTTACAATTGAGTCAAATTACGAAGACCAGAAAACATTTCTTTGCTGATGAATTCAAGTTTGTTAAAACCTAAATCCCTTAAAGTTTACGTCAGTAGTTATATTAGATCAAAAATTAATAATAAGTATTGTAATAATTAAGCTTAAAAGTCATTCATTTGATCCTTTAATAATAGGTAAAAACAATATATATAGCAAGTATAAAAGCTCAGAAAAAAATAAATTCAAGCAAACGAAAAAACTGAAGTTGAGATAGATTAGCAAGGCAATGCCTCTAAAATATATCAATTTGCTTATGGGATAACCCCCAAGCGTTTTAATAAAGAATAAGAATCTTACAGAAAAGTCAAAGCAACGAGATGTGAAAACGAATAGTCCCCAATGGATTCTATGTTGTTTCTAAATAAACTCCTACGAATAATATAATAACATAATTATAGGATTCAAAAAATACTGAACACGATTATAAGTCTCTTAATAATATTATAAGGGAGTAACTATATAATTTATCGAGTAAGTTTCGAACTTTTTATGATTGATTCGAGTAGGATGGGTGAACAGAATATTATTATATAATAAAATATATTATAAGAGGATCATAATTATGGCCTTACAAATAAGTCAAATTACGAAGGCCAGAAAGCATTTCTTTGCTAATGAATTTAAGTTGGTTAGGGCCTATCTCCCTTAAAGTTCACGTTAATGATAATATTAGATAAAAAGTTAATAATAAGTATTGTAATAATTAAGCTTAAAAGTCATCCATTTGATCCTTTAATAATAGGTAAAAACAATATATATAGCAAATATAAAAACTCAGAAAAAAATAAATTCAAGCAAACGAAAAAACTGAAGTTGAGATAGATTAGCAAGGCAATGCCTCTAAAATTTATCAATTAGTTAATGGAATAACCCTCAAGCATTTTAATAAAGAATAAAAATCTTACAGTGCAGTCAAATCAACGAGATGTGAAAATGAATAGTCCTCAATGGATTCTATGTTGTTTCTAAATAAACTCCTACAAATAATATAATAACATAATTATAGGATTTAAAAAATACTGAACACGGTTATAGGACTTTTAATAATATTATTAGGAAATAACTATATAACTTATCAAGTAAGTCTCGAACTTTTTATGATTGATTCGAGTAGGATGAGTGAACAGAATATTATTATATAATAAAATATATTATGAGGATTATAATTATGGCCTTACAATTGAGTCAAATTACGAAGACCAGAAAACATTTCTTTGCTGATGAATTCAAGTTTGTTAAAACCTAAATCCCTTAAAGTTTACGTCAGTAGTTATATTAGATCAAAAATTAATAATAAGTATTGTAATAATTAAGCTTAAAAGTCATTCATTTGATCCTTTAATAATAGGTAAAAACAATATATATAGCAAGTATAAAAGCTCAGAAAAAAATAAATTCAAGCAAACGAAAAAACTGAAGTTGAGATAGATTAGCAAGGCAATGCCTCTAAAATATATCAATTTGCTTATGGGATAACCCCCAAGCGTTTTAATAAAGAATAAGAATCTTACAGAAAAGTCAAAGCAACGAGATGTGAAAACGAATAGTCCCCAATGGATTCTATGTTGTTTCTAAATAAACTCCTACGAATAATATAATAACATAATTATAGGATTCAAAAAATACTGAACACGATTATAAGTCTCTTAATAATATTATAAGGGAGTAACTATATAATTTATCGAGTAAGTTTCGAACTTTTTATGATTGATTCGAGTAGGATGGGTGAACAGAATATTATTATATAATAAAATATATTATAAGAGGATCATAATTATGGCCTTACAAATAAGTCAAATTACGAAGGCCAGAAAGCATTTCTTTGCTAATGAATTTAAGTTGGTTAGGGCCTATCTCCCTTAAAGTTCACGTTAATGATAATATTAGATAAAAAGTTAATAATAAGTATTGTAATAATTAAGCTTAAAAGTCATCCATTTGATCCTTTAATAATAGGTAAAAACAATATATATAGCAAATATAAAAACTCAGAAAAAAATAAATTCAAGCAAACGAAAAAACTGAAGTTGAGATAGATTAGCAAGGCAATGCCTCTAAAATTTATCAATTAGTTAATGGAATAACCCTCAAGCGTTTTAATAAAGAATAAGAATCTTACAGTGCAGTCAAAGCAACGAGATGTGAAAATGAATAGTCCTCAATGGATTCTATGTTGTTTCTAAATAAACTCCTACAAATAATATAATAACATAATTATAGGATTTAAAAAATACTGAACACGGTTATAGGACTCTTAATAATATTATAAGTAACTATATAATTTATCGAGTAAGTTTCGAACTTTTTATGATTGATTCGAGTGGGATGGGTGAACAGGATGTTATTAGATAATAAAATAATATTATGAGGATTATAATTATGGCCTTACAATTGAGTCAAATTACGAAGACCAGAAAACATTTCTTTGCAGATGAATTTAAGTTGGTTAGAATCTAATCCCCTTAAAGTTCACGTTAATGATAATATTTGAAGAAAAATAAAAATAAGTATTGTAATAATTAAGCTTAAAAGTCATCCATTTGATCCTTTAATATTAGTGAAAAACAATATAATAGCAAATATAAAAGCTCAGAAAAAAATAAATTCTAGCTAACGAATAAAACTGTAGTTGAAATAGATTAGCAAGGCAATGCCTCTAAAATTTATCAATTAGTTTATAGAATAAACCTCAAGCGTTTTAATAAAGAATAAGAATCTTACAGATAAATCAAAGCAACGAGATGAGAAAACGAATCGTTTTCAATTGAATTTATAGCGTTATTAAAAAAAGACCTACAAGTAATATGTTAATTACATAGTTTTAGAATTTAAAAAATACTGAATACGATTCTTGAGACTTTTAATAATACTACAAAAAGTTATAATTTATCTAGTAGGTTATTGATTTTGAAAAGTGCGGAGAAGAATATACGTTATTATTCCATTAGCATGGGTAAACAGAATATTATTATATAATAAAAATTGCATTATACGATCATATTTACAAACTTACAGATAAGTCAATTTTGAAAGCCCAGCTAGCATTTTTTTAGTGATGACGGTAAGAGCGTTACCTTCCAATTCTCTTATAATATATGTCAGTAATAATTTTAATAAAAACTTAGCAATGTATAGTTCTAAGTAAAGGTACTCTGACAATTCCTTGTTATTATTGGAAAAAATACATTGCTACTAAGAAATCACTTAAAATAAAAAAAATATATTATCTAGAGGTTATTTATGGCAACTCTATAGCTTTTTCTTACTAACTTAAAATAAAGATATAATGGAAGTCAAATCTTACATGGACGTTACAGCAGTGTTTAAAGTTGCTCCTTTCGGTGGAAAAGTATCCAAGTTGCAGCCTCTTAAATTCCTTTAAAATATGTATGCATTCTCATAAAGAACATTATATAACATCAAGTATAATGCTAAAAGTTGTTCTGAGTAGATACTTTATTATAGTTTAAAGTATATTATTAATAAAAACATTTACTAGGTCTTTTTGACTTTAAATTAAGATCATTAATATTATGGTCTTAGAGGTTTTACGTTTACAGTGTGTCAGTAATTTGTTAGGCAGGCATGGGTACTTACATTTTTCCATGGCGGATGCTTGTTCCTAGACAGCGAGATTCTTGTGCATACTGCGAATACCCCCATCCCCCTCGAAAAATAAATAAAAGTACGGCAAAGAGACGGCCCACGCGCGGCATACTGACAATGATTTCCACTTTGGACACTAACCTGCACTTAAATACTTGCAGAATAATGTTTATTTTAACTGATTAAATTTTTCTGATTAAAATTTTGCATTCGTATCTTTATATATTAACGCAATCTATCACCTCTTCCCTAGTTAATCTGTCAATCGAAAAAACGCTATATTTCCTAATATGTTTACTTTAATGCTATGATTAGTGAAGAATTATATATTAAAAAACCTTTACTAAATAGTAAGAAAATCATATCTTACTTATTCATAATAAAATACTTCTTTGAGTTTATAAATTCATTTGTTATGTTGAAGAAGATATAAAGTAATACAATTTTTATATAGAAAATAAATATTATTTTTTTTATTTTTTCTACTTTTCATGAATATTTATAGATATTATTTTAACTTATTTTTTGTACCACTAAAAATATATGTAATATTTTATTTTTATATATATGTAAGTTTTTTACCAGAATTTTGTTAGATAAAATGAAAATAATAAATAAAATATATAAAAAATTTTTTTTTTTTTATTATTTAAATATTTTTCATTTTAAATATTCACTCTAATACTGCTTTGATCATAAATTCCTTTAAGTTCGGTGTATTTAATGAATATTTGTATTCATTAATTTTAATTTCCGTTATAATTATAAATTTTTATTTTAATTAATTTCTTTTTGGGTTATAATAACAATTATACATAGAATTTTTTAAAAAAATTTATAATTATCACAAAAATTCAAAATAATAATATCAAATATAATGAAATACCACATGAAAGTCAAGATCTTTTAAAAATGCAGTTATTATATATTTATATTAATATACTTATTCAGTTTATAAGAAAAAAAAAATTTTAACAATTTCTGTTACCCATGATTTTAACGAGAAATACTGGGAATTATACATAATAAAAGTGAAATAATAGTTAGCCCTACCTTTTTTTGGAGATGTAAATATAAATTTTTATTTGATTTTATTAATAAAATGGATATATTTTTTGTAGTTTACTTAATATTTCTATAGTTTTATTATATTATGTTTTAATTAATTTGTATTAATTATTTATAGTTTATTTTATAAAAAATAATCGTAGCAAGGGGTGGGAATACCACGTGATAAAGCTATTTTATATTGGATCCTTTTTAATTTCATTAAAAAAATAACTGGATTGGTGTTTAGGTTAGGGTTAGGTTAGGGTTAGGGTTAGGGTTAGGGTTAGGTTAGGGTTAGGGGTTAGGGTTAGGTTAGGGTTAGGTTAG
>NW_026973207.1:0-35717 GCF_036711695.1 Zophobas morio | reverse complement strand
GAGACGTTTAGGTCAATTTATGCATTCTGGCGTTCGTAGATACAAGAAAACTGTTAAAATTCTTCAGAAACGTCACTTTTGAAGTGTTTCCTTGTACTTTTAAGCCAATCAGATACCCTACGGGCTCGGAAAGTGCAACGAAACCATCAAATTTTAGCTAGAAACTGTATTTTTGTCGATTTTTATTGAATTTGAACTATATTTCAAAGTTTTTTGATGGTTCTGAGCCACCAAACACACTTAAAGCATGCAGAATCGACTCAGAAAGGAAGAGGAGACGTTTAGGTCAATTTTATGCATTCTGGCGTTCGTAGATACAAGAAAACTGTTAAAATTCTTCAGAAACGTCACTTTTGAAGTGTTTTCTTGTACTTTTAAGCCAATCAGATACCCTACGGGCTCGGAAAGTGCAACGAAACCATCAAATTTTAGCTAGAAACTGTATTTTTGTCGATTTTTATTGAATTTGAACTATATTTCAACGTTTTTTGATGGTTCTGAGCCACCAAACACACTTAAAGCATGCAGAATCGACTCAGAATAGGAAAAGGAGACGTTTAGGGTCAATTTTATGCATTCTGGCGTTCGTAGATACAAGAAAACTGTTAAAATTCTTCAGAAACGTCACTTTTGAAGTGTTTTCTTGTACTTTTAAGCCAATCAGATACCCTACGGGCTCGGAAAGTGCAACGAAACCATCAAATTTTAGCTAGAAACTGTATTTTTGTCGATTTTTATTGAATTTGAACTATATTTCAACGTTTTTTGATGGTTCTGAGCCACCAAACACACTTAAAGCATGCAGAATCGACTCAGAATAGGAAAAGGAGACGTTTAGGTCAATTTTATGCATTCTGGCGTTCGTAGATACAAGAAAACTGTTAAAATTCTTCAGAAACGTCACTTTTGAAGTGTTTTCTTGTACTTTTAAGCCAATCAGATACCCTACGGGCTCGGAAAGTGCAACGAAACCATCAAATTTTAGCTAGAAACTGTATTTTTGTCGATTTTTATTGAATTTGAACTATATTTCAACGTTTTTTGATGGTTCTGAGCCACCAAACACACTTAAAGCATGCAGAATCGACTCAGAATAGGAAAAGGAGACGTTTAGGTCAATTTTATGCATTCTGGCGTTCGTAGATACAAGAAAACTGTTAAAATTCTTCAGAAACGTCACTTTTGAAGTGTTTTCTTGTACTTTTAAGCCAATCAGATACCCTACGGGCTCGGAAAGTGCAACGAAACCATCAAATTTTAGCTAGAAACTGTATTTTTGTCGATTTTTATTGAATTTGAACTATATTTCAACGTTTTTTGATGGTTCTGAGCCACCAAACACACTTAAAGCATGCAGAATCGACTCAGAATAGGAAAAGGAGACGTTTAGGTCAATTTTATGCATTCTGGCGTTCGTAGATACAAGAAAACTGTTAAAATTCTTCAGAAACGTCACTTTTGAAGTGTTTTCTTGTACTTTTAAGCCAATCAGATACACTACGGGCTCGGAAAGTGCAACGAAACCATCAAATTTTAGCTAGAAACTGTATTTTTGTCGATTTTTATTGAATTTGAACTATATTTCAACGTTTTTTGATGGTTCTGAGCCACCAAACACACTTAAAGCATGCAGAATCGACTCAGAATAGGAAAAGGAGACGTTTAGGTCAATTTTATGCATTCTGGCGTTCGTAGATACAAGAAAACTGTTAAAATTCTTCAGAAACGTCACTTTTGAAGTGTTTTCTTGTACTTTTAAGCCAATCAGATACCCTACGGGCTCGGAAAGTGCAACGAAACCATCAAATTTTAGCTAGAAACTGTATTTTTGTCGATTTTTATTGAATTTGAACTATATTTCAACGTTTTTTGACAGTTCTGAGCCACCAAACACACTTAAAGCATGCAGAATCGACTCAGAATAGGAAAAGGAGACGTTTAGGTCAATTTTATGCATTCTGGCGTTCGTAGATACAAGAAAACTGTTAAAATTCTTCAGAAACGTCACTTTTGAAGTGTTTTCTTGTACTTTTAAGCCAATCAGATACCCTACGGGCTCGGAAAGTGCAACGAAACCATCAAATTTTAGCTAGAAACTGTATTTTTGTCGATTTTTATTGAATTTGAACTATATTTCAACGTTTTTTGATGGTTCTGAGCCACCAAACACACTTAAAGCATGCAGAATCGACTCAGAATAGGAAAAGGAGACGTTTAGGTCAATTTTATGCATTCTGGCGTTCGTAGATACAAGAAAACTGTTAAAATTCTTCAGAAACGTCACTTTTGAAGTGTTTTCTTGTACTTTTAAGCCAATCAGATACCCTACGGGCTCGGAAAGTGCAACGAAACCATCAAATTTTAGCTAGAAACTGTATTTTTGTCGATTTTTATTGAATTTGAACTATATTTCAACGTTTTTTGATGGTTCTGAGCCACCAAACACACTTAAAGCATGCAGAATCGACTCAGAATAGGAAAAGGAGACGTTTAGGTCAATTTTATGCATTCTGGCGTTCGTAGATACAAGAAAACTGTTAAAATACTTCAGAAACGTCACTTTTGAAGTGTTTTCTTGTACTTTTAAGCCAATCAGATACCCTACGGGCTCGGAAAGTGCAACGAAACCATCAAATTTTAGCTAGAAACTGTATTTTTGTCGATTTTTATTGAATTTGAACTATATTTCAAAGTTTTTTGATGGTTCTGAGCCACCAAACACACTTAAAGCATGCAGAATCGACTCAGAATAGGAAAAGGAGACGTTTAGGTCAATTTTATGCATTCTGGCGTTCGTAGATACAAGAAAACTGTTAAAATACTTCAGAAACGTCACTTTTGAAGTGTTTTCTTGTACTTTTAAGCCAATCAGATACCCCACGGGCTCGGAAAGTGCAACGAAACCATCAAATTTTAGCTAGAAACTGTATTTTTGTCGATTTTTATTGAATTTGAACTATATTTCAACGTTTTTTGATGGTTCTGAGCCACCAAACACACTTAAAGCATGCAGAATCGACTAAGAATAGGAAAAGGAGACGTTTAGGTCAATTTTATGCATTCTGGCGTTCGTAGATACAAGAAAACTGTTAAAATTCTTCAGAAACGTCACTTTTGAAGTGTTTTCTTGTACTTTTAAGCCAATCAGATACCCTACGGGCTCGGAAAGTGCAACGAAACCATCAAATTTTAGCTAGAAACTGTATTTTTGTCGATTTTTATTGAATGTGAACTATATTTCAACGTTTTTTGATGGTTCTGAGCCACCAAACACACTTAAAGCATGCAGAATCGACTCAGAATAGGAAAAGGAGACGTTTAGGTCTATTTTATGCATCCTGGCGTTCGTAGATACAAGAAAACTGTTAAAATTCTTCAGAAACGTCACTTTTGAAGTGTTTTCTTGTACTTTTAAGCCAATCAGATACCCTACGGGCTCGGAAAGTGCAACGAAACCATCAAATTTTAGCTAGAAACTGTATTTTTGTCGATTTTTATTGAATTTGAACTATATTTCAACGTTTTTTGATGGTTCTGAGCCACCAAACACACTTAAAGCATGCAGAATCGACTCAGAATAGGAAAAGGAGACGTTTAGGTCAATTTTATGCATTCTGGTGTTCGTAGATACAAGAAAACTGTTAAAATTCTTCAGAAACGTCACTTTTGAAGTGTTTTCTTGTACTTTTAAGCCAATCAGATACCCTACGGAATCGGAAAGTGCAACGAAACCATCAAATTTTAGCTAGAAACTGTATTTTTGTCGATTTTTATTGAATTTGAACTATATTTCAACGTTTTTTGATGGTTCTGAGCCACCAAACACACTTAAAGCATGCAGAATCGACTCAGAATAGGAAAAGGAGACGTTTAGGTCAATTTAATGCATTCTGGCGTTCGTAGATACAAGAAAACTGTTAAAATTCTTCAGAAACGTCACTTTTGAAGTGTTTTCTTGTACTTTTAAGCCAATCAGATACCCTACGGGCTCGGAAAGTGCAACGAAACCATCAAATTATAGCTAGAAACTGTATTTTTGTCGATTTTATTGAATTTGAACTATATTTCAACGTTTTTTGATGGTTCTGAGCCACCAAACACACTTAAAGCATGCAGAATCGACTCAGAATAGGAAAAGGAGACGTTTAGGTCAATTTTATGCATTCTGGCGTTCGTAGATACAAGAAAACTGTTAAAATTCTTCAGAAACGTCACTTTTGAAGTGTTTTCTTGTACTTTTAAGCCAATCAGATACCCTACGGGCTCGGAAAGTGCAACGAAACCATCAAATTTTAGCTAGAAACTGTATTTTTGTCGATTTTTATTGAATTTGAACTATATTTCAACGTTTTTTGATGGTTCTGAGCCACCAAACACACTTAAAGCATGCAGAATCGACTCAGAATAGGAAAAGGAGACGTTTAGGTCAATTTTATGCATTCTGGCGTTCGTAGATACAAGAAAACTGTTAAAATTCTTCAGAAACGTCACTTTTGAAGTGTTTTCTTGTACTTTTAAGCCAATCAGATACCCTACGGGCTCGGAAAGTGCAACGAAACCATCAAATTTTAGCTAGAAACTGTATTTTTGTCGATTTTTATTGAATTAGAACTATATTTCAACGTTTTTTGATGGTTCTGAGCCACCAAACACACTTAAAGCATGCAGAATCGACTCAGAATAGGAAAAGGAGACGTTTAGGTCAATTTTATGCATTCTGGCGTTCGTAGATACAAGAAAACTGTTAAAATTCTTCAGAAACGTCACTTTTGAAGTGTTTTCTTGTACTTTTAAGCCAATCAGATACCCTACGGGCTCGGAAAGTGCAACGAAACCATCAAATTTTAGCTAGAAACTGTATTTTTGTCGATTTTTATTGAATTTGAACTATATTTCAACGTTTTTTGATGGTTCTGAGCCACCAAACACACTTAAAGCATGCAGAATCGACTCAGAATAGGAAAAGGAGACGTTTAGGTCAATTTTATGCATTCTGGCGTTCGTAGATACAAGAAAACTGTTAAAATTCTTCAGAAACGTCACTTTTGAAGTGTTTTCTTGTACTTTTAAGCCAATCAGATACCCTACGGGCTCGGAAAGTGCAACGAAACCATCAAATTTTAGCTAGAAACTGTATTTTTGTCGATTTTTATTGAATTTGAACTATATTTCAACGTTTTTTGATGGTTCTGAGCCACCAAACACACTTAAAGCATGCAGAATCGACTCAGAATAGGAAAAGGAGACGTTTAGGTCAATTTTATGCATTCTGGCGTTCGTAGATACAAGAAAACTGTTAAAATTCTTCAGAAACGTCACTTTTGAAGTGTTTTCTTTTACTTTTAAGCCAATCAGATACCCTACGGGCTCGGAAAGTGCAACGAAACCATCAAATTTTAGCTAGAAACTGTATTTTTGTCGATTTTTATTGAATTTGAACTATATTTCAACGTTTTTTGATGGTTCTGAGCCACCAAACACACTTAAAGCATGCAGAATCGACTCAGAATAGGAAAAGGAGACGTTTAGGTCAATTTTATGCATTCTGGCGTTCGTAGATACAAGAAAACTGTTAAAATTCTTCAGAAACGTCACTTTTGAAGTGTTTTCTTGTACTTTTAAGCCAATCAGATACCCTACGGGCTCGGAAAGTGCAACGAAACCATCAAATTTTAGCTAGAAACTGTATTTTTGTCGATTTTTATTGAATTTGAACTATATTTCAACGTTTTTTGATGGTTCTGAGCCACCAAACACACTTAAAGCATGCAGAATCGACTCAGAATAGGAAAAGGAGACGTTTAGGTCAATTTTATGCATTCTGGCGTTCGTAGATACAAGAAAACTGTTAAAATTCTTCAGAAACGTCACTTTTGAAGTGTTTTCTTGTACTTTTAAGCCAATCAGATACCCTACGGGCTCGGAAAGTGCAACGAAACCATCAAATTTTAGCTAGAAACTGTATTTTTGTCGATTTTTATTGAATTTGAACTATATTTCAACGTTTTTTGATGGTTCTGAGCCACCAAACACACTTAAAGCATGCAGAATCGACTCAGAATAGGAAAAGGAGACGTTTAGGTCAATTTTATGCATTCTGGCGTTCGTAGATACAAGAAAACTGTTAAAATTCTTCAGAAACGTCACTTTTGAAGTGTTTTCTTGTACTTTTAAGCCAATCAGATACCCTACGGGCTCGGAAAGTGCAACGAAACCATCAAATTTTAGCTAGAAACTGTATTTTTGTCGATTTTTATTGAATTTGAACTATATTTCAACGTTTTTTGATGGTTCTGAGCCACCAAACACACTTAAAGCATGCAGAATCGACTCAGAATAGGAAAAGGAGACGTTTAGGTCAATTTTATGCATTCTGGCGTTCGTAGATACAAGAAAACTGTTAAAATTCTTCAGAAACGTCACTTTTGAAGTGTTTTCTTGTACTTTTAAGCCAATCAGATACCCTACGGGCTCGGAAAGTGCAACGAAACCATCAAATTTTAGCTAGAAACTGTATTTTTGTCGATTTTTATTGAATTTGAACTATATTTCAACGTTTTTTGATGGTTCTGAGCCACCAAACACACTTAAAGCATGCAGAATCGACTCAGAATAGGAAAAGGAGACGTTTAGGTCAATTTTATGCATTCTGGCGTTCGTAGATACAAGAAAACTGTTAAAATTCTTCAGAAACGTCACTTTTGAAGTGTTTTCTTGTACTTTTAAGCCAATCAGATACCCAACGGGCTCGGAAAGTGCAACGAAACCATCAAATTTTAGCTAGAAACTGTATTTTTGTCGATTTTTATTGAATTTGAACTATATTTCAACGTTTTTTGATGGTTCTGAGCCACCAAACACACTTAAAGCATGCAGAATCGACTCAGAATAGGAAAAGGAGACGTTTAGGTCAATTTTATGCATTCTGGCGTTCGTAGATACAAGAAAACTGTTAAAATTCTTCAGAAACGTCACTTTTGAAGTGTTTTCTTGTACTTTTAAGCCAATCAGATACCCTACGGGCTCGGAAAGTGCAACGAAACCATCAAATTTTAGCTAGAAACTGTATTTTTGTCGATTTTTATTGAATTTGAACTATATTTCAACGTTTTTTGATGGTTCGGAGCCACCAAACACACTTAAAGCATGCAGAATCGACTTAGAATAGGAAAAGGAGACGTTTAGGTCAATTTTATGCATTCTGGCGTTCGTAGATACAAGAAAACTGTTAAAATTCTTCAGAAACGTCACTTTTGAAGTGTTTTCTTGTACTTTTAAGCCAATCAGATACCCTACGGGCTCGGAAAGTGCAACGAAACCATCAAATTTTAGTTAGAAACTGTATTTTTGTCGATTTTTATTGAATTTGAACTATATTTCAACGTTTTTTGATGGTTCTGAGCCACCAAACACACTTAAAGCATGCAGAATCGACTCAGAATAGGAAAAGGAGACGTTTAGGTCAATTTTATGCATTCTGGCGTTCGTAGATACAAGAAAACTGTTAAAATTCTTCAGAAACGTCACTTTTGAAGTGTTTTCTTGTACTTTTAAGCCAATCAGATACCCTACGGGCTCGGAAAGTGCAACGAAACCATCAAATTTTAGCTAGAAACTGTATTTTTGTCGATTTTTATTGAATTTGAACTATATTTCAACGTTTTTTGATGGTTCTGAGCCACCAAACACACTTAAAGCATTCAGAATCGACTCAGAATAGGAAAAGGAGACGTTTAGGTCAATTTTATGCATTCTGGCGTTCGTAGATACAAGAAAACTGTTAAAATTCTTCAGAAACGTCACTTTTGAAGTGTTTTCTTGTACTTTTAAGCCAATCAGATACCCAACGGGCTCGGAAAGTGCAACGAAACCATCAAATTTTAGCTAGAAACTGTATTTTTGTCGATTTTTATTGAATTTGAACTATATTTCAACGTTTTTTGATGGTTCGGAGCCACCAAACACACTTAAAGCATGCAGAATCGACTCAGAATAGGAAAAGGAGACGTTTAGGTCAATTTTATGCATTCTGGCGTTCGTAGATACAAGAAAACTGTTAAAATTCTTCAGAAACGTCACTTTTGAAGTGTTTTCTTGTACTTTTAAGCCAATCAGATACCCTACGGGCTCGGAAAGTGCAACGAAACCATCAAATTTTAGCTAGAAACTGTATTTTTGTCGCTTTTTATTGAATTTGAACTATATTTCAACGTTTTTTGATGGTTCTGAGCCACCAAACACACTTAAAGCATGCAGAATCGACTCAGAATAGGAAAAGGAGACGTTTAGGTCAATTTTATGCATTCTGGCGTTCGTGGATACAAGAAAACTGTTAAAATTCTTCAGAAACGTCGCTTTTGAAGTGTTTTCTTGTACTTTTAAGCCAATCAGATACCCTACGGGCTCGGAAAGTGCAACGAAACCATCAAATTTTAGCTAGAAACTGTATTTTTGTCGATTTTTATTGAATTTGAACTATATTTCAACGTTTTTTGATGGTTCTGAGCCACCAAACACACTTAAAGCATGCAGAATCGACTCAGAATAGGAAAAGGAGACGTTTAGGTCAATTTTATGCATTCTGGCGTTCGTAGATACAAGAAAACTGTTAAAATTCTTCAGAAACGTCACTTTTGAAGTGTTTTCTTGTACTTTTAAGCCAATCAGATACCCAACGGGCTCGGAAAGTGCAACGAAACCATCAAATTTTAGCTAGAAACTGTATTTTTGTCGATTTTTATTGAATTTGAACTATATTTCAACGTTTTTTGATGGTTCTGAGCCACCAAACACACTTAAAGCATGCAGAATCGACTCAGAATAGGAAAAGGAGACGTTTAGGTCAATTTTATGCATTCTGGCGTACGTAGATACAAGAAAACTGTTAAAATTCTTCAGAAACGTCACTTTTGAAGTGTTTTCTTGTACTTTTAAGCCAATCAGATACCCTACGGGCTCGGAAAGTGCAACGAAACCATCAAATTTTAGCTAGAAACTGTATTTTTGTCGATTTTTATTGAATTTGAACTATATTTCAACGTTTTTTGATGGTTCTGAGCCACCAAACACTCTTAAAGCATGCAGAATCGACTCAGAATAGGAAAAGGAGACGTTTAGGTCAATTTTATGCATTCTGGCGTTCGTAGATACAAGAAAACTGTTAAAATTCTTCAGAAACGTCACTTTTGAAGTGTTTTCTTGTACTTTTAAGCCAATCAGATACCCTACGGGCTCGGAAAGTGCAACGAAACCATCAAATTTTAGCTAGAAACTGTATTTTTGTCGATTTTATTGAATTTGAACTATATTTCAACGTTTTTTGATGGTTCTGAGCCACCAAACACACTTAAAGCATGCAGAATCGACTCAGAATAGGAAAAGGGGACGTTTAGGTCAATTTTATGCATTCTGGCGTTCGTAGATACAAGAAAACTGTTAAAATTCTTCAGAAACGTCACTTTTGAAGTGTTTTCTTGTACTTTTAAGCCAATCAGATACCCTACGGGCTCGGAAAGTGCAACGAAACCATCAAATTTTAGCTAGAAACTGTATTTTTGTCGATTTTTATTGAATTTGAACTATATTTCAACGTTTTTTGATGGTTCTGAGCCACCAAACACACTTAAAGCATGCAGAATCGACTCAGAATAGGAAAAGGAGACGTTTAGGTCAATTTTATGCATTCTGGCGTTCGTAGATACAAGAAAACTGTTAAAATTCTTCAGAAACGTCACTTTTGAAGTGTTTTCTTGTACTTTTAAGCCAATCAGATACCCTACGGGCTCGGAAAGTGCAACGAAACCATCAAATTTTAGCTAGAAACTGTATTTTTGTCGATTTTTATTGAATTTGAACTATATTTCAACGTTTTTTGATGGTTCTGAGCCACCAAACACACTTAAAGCATGCAGAATCGACTCAGAATAGGAAAAGGAGACGTTTAGGTCAATTTTATGCATTCTGGCGTTCGTAGATACAAGAAAACTGTTAAAATTCTTCAGAAACGTCACTTTTGAAGTGTTTTCTTGTACTTTTAAGCCAATCAGATACCCTACGGGCTCAGAAAGTGCAACGAAACCATCAAATTTTAGCTAGAAACTGTATTTTTGTCGATTTTTATTGAATTTGAACTATATTTCAACGTTTTTTGATGGTTCTGAGCCACCAAACACACTTAAAGCATGCAGAATCGACTCAGAATAGGAAAAGGAGACGTTTAGGTCAATTTTATGCATTCTGGCGTTCGTAGATACAAGAAAACTGTTAAAATTCTTCAGAAACGTCACTTTTGAAGTGTTTTCTTGTACTTTTAAGCCAATCAGATACCCTACGGGCTCGGAAAGTGCAACGAAACCATCAAATTTTAGCTAGAAACTGTATTTTTGTCGATTTTTATTGAATTTGAACTATATTTCAACGTTTTTTGATGGTTCTGAGCCACCAAACACACTTAAAGCATGCAGAATCGACTCAGAATAGGAAAAGGAGACGTTTAGGTCAAGTTTATGCATTCTGGCGTTCGTAGATACAAGAAAACTGTTAAAATTCTTCAGAAACGTCACTTTTGAAGTGTTTTCTTGTACTTTTAAGCCAATCAGATACCCAACGGGCTCGGAAAGTGCAACGAAACCATCAAATTTTAGCTAGAAACTGTATTTTTGTCGATTTTTATTGAATTTGAACTATATTTCAACGTTTTTTGATGGTTCTGAGCCACCAAACACACTTAAAGCATGCAGAATCGACTCAGAATAGGAAAAGGAGACGTTTAGGTCAATTTTATGCATTCTGGCGTTCGTAGATACAAGAAAACTGTTAAAATTCTTCAGAAACGTCACTTTTGAAGTGTTTTCTTGTACTTTTAAGCCAATCAGATACCCTACGGGCTCGGAAAGTGCAACGAAACCATCAAATTTTAGCTAGAAACTGTATTTTTGTCGATTTTTAGTGAATTTGAACTATATTTCAACGTTTTTTGATGGTTCGGAGCCACCAAACACACTTAAAGCATGCAGAATCGACTCAGAATAGGAAAAGGAGACGTTTAGGTTAATTTTATGCATTCTGGCGTTCGTAGATACAAGAAAACTGTTAAAATTCTTCAGAAACGTCACTTTTGAAGTATTTTCTTGTACTTTTAAGCCAATCAGATACCCTACGGGCTCGGAAAGTGCAACGAAACCATCAAATTTTAGTTAGAAACTGTATTTTTGTCGATTTTTATTGAATTTGAACTATATTTCAACGTTTTTTGATGGTTCTGAGCCACCAAACACACTTAAAGCATGCAGAATCGACTCAGAATAGGAAAAGGAGACGTTTAGGTCAATTTTATGCATTCTGGCGTTCGTAGATACAAGAAAACTGTTAAAATTCTTCAGAAACGTCACTTTTGAAGTGTTTTCTTGTACTTTTAAGCCAATCAGATACCCTACGGGCTCGAAAATTGCAACGAAACCATCAAATTTTAGCTAGAAACTGTATTTTTGTCGCTTTTTATTGAATTTGAACTATATTTCAACGTTTTTTGATGGTTCTGAGCCACCAAACACACTTAAAGCTTGCAGAATCGACTCAGAATAGGAAAAGGAGACGTTTAGGTCAATTTTATGCATTCTGGCGTTCGTGGATACAAGACAACTGTTAAAATTCTTCAGAAACGTCACTTTTGAAGTGTTTTCTTGTACTTTTAAGCCAATCAGATACCCAACGGGCTCGGAAAGTGCAACGAAACCATCAAATTTTAGCTAGAAACTGTATTTTTGTCGATTTTTATTGAATTTGAACTATATTTCAACGTTTTTTGATGGTTCTGAGCCACCAAATACACTTAAAGCATGCAGAATCGACTCAGAATAGGAAAAGGAGACGTTTAGGTCAATTTTATGCATTCTGGCGTTCGTAGATACAAGAAAACTGTTAAAATTCTTCAGAAACGTCACTTTTGAAGTGTTTTCTTGTACTTTTAAGCCAATCAGATACCCTACGGGCTCGGAAAGTGCAACGAAACCATCAAATTTTAGCTAGAAACTGTATTTTTGTCGATTTTTATTGAATTTGAACTATATTTCAACGTTTTTTGATGGTTCGGAGCCACCAAACACACTTAAAGCATGCAGAATCGACTCAGAATAGGAAAAGGAGACGTTTAGGTCAATTTTATGCATTCTGGCGTTCGTAGATACAAGAAAACTGTTAAAATTCTTCAGAAACGTCACTTTTGAAGTGTTTTCTTGTACTTTTAAGCCAATCAGATACCCTACGGGCTCGGAAAGTGCAACGAAACCATCAAATTTTAGCTAGAAACTGTATTTTTGTCGATTTTTATTGAATTTGAACTATATTTCAACGTTTTTTGATGGTTCTGAGCCACCAAACACACTTAAAGCATGCAGAATCGACTCAGAATAGGAAAAGGAGACGTTTAGGTCAATTTTATGCATTCTGGCGTTCGTAGATACAAGAAAACTGTTAAAATTCTTCAGAAACGTCACTTTTGAAGTGTTTTCTTGTACTTTTAAGCCAATCAGATACCCTACGGGCTCGGAAAGTGCAACGAAACCATAAAATTTTAGCTAGAAACTGTATTTTTGTCGATTTTTATTGAATTTGAACTATATTTCAACGTTTTTTGATGGTTCTGAGCCACCAAACACACTTAAAGCTTGCAGAATCGACTCAGAATAGGAAAAGGAGACGTTTAGGTCAATTTTATGCATTCTGGCGTTCGTAGATACAAGAAAACTGTTAAAATTCTTCAGAAACGTCACTTTTGAAGTGTTTTCTTGTACTTTTAAGCCAATCAGATACCCTACGGGCTCGGAAAGTGCAACGAAACCATAAAATTTTAGCTAGAAACTGTATTTTTGTCGATTTTTATTGAATTTGAACTATATTTCAACGTTTTTTGATGGTTCTGAGCCACCAAACACACTTAAAGCATGCAGAATCGACTCAGAATAGGAAAAGGAGACGTTTAGGTCAATTTTATGCATTCTGGCGTTCGTAGATACAAGAAAACTGTTAAAATTCTTCAGAAACGTCACTTTTGAAGTGTTTTCTTGTACTTTTAAGCCAATCAGATACCCTACGGGCTCGGAAAGTGCAACGAAACCATCAAATTTTAGCTAGAAACTGTATTTTTGTCGATTTTTATTGAATTTGAACTATATTTCAACGTTTTTTGATGGTTCTGAGCCACCAAACACACTTAAAGCATGCAGAATCGACTCAGAATAGGAAAAGGAGACGTTTAGGTCAATTTTATGCATTCTGGCGTTCGTAGATACAAGAAAACTGTTAAAATTCTTCAGAAACGTCACTTTTGAAGTGTTTTCTTGTACTTTTAAGCCAATCAGATACCCTACGGGCTCGGAAAGTGCAACGAAACCATCAAATTTTAGCTAGAAACTGTATTTTTGTCGATTTTTATTGAATTTGAACTATATTTCAACGTTTTTTGATGGTTCTGAGCCACCAAACACACTTAAAGCATGCAGAATCGACTCAGAATAGGAAAAGGAGACGTTTAGGTCAATTTTATGCATTCTGGCGTTCGTAGATACAAGAAAACTGTTAAAATTCTTCAGAAACGTCACTTTTGAAGTGTTTCCTTGTACTTTTAAGCCAATCAGATACCCTATGGGCTCGGAAAGTGCAACGAAACCATCAAATTTTAGCTAGAAACTGTATTTTTGTCGATTTTTATTGAATTTGAACTATATTTCAACGTTTTTTGATGGTTCTGAGCCACCAAACACACTTAAAGCATGCAGAATCGACTCAGAATAGGAAAAGGAGACGTTTAGGTCAATTTTATGCATTCTGGCGTTCGTAGATACAAGAAAACTGTTAAAATTCTTCAGAAACGTCACTTTTGAAGTGTTTTCTTGTACTTTTAAGCCAATCAGATACCCTACGGGCTCGAAAAGTGCAACGAAACCATCAAATTTTAGCTAGAAACTGTATTTTTGTCGATTTTTATTGAATTTGAACTATATTTCAACGTTTTTTGATGGTTCTGAGCCACCAAACACACTTAAAGCATGCAGAATCGACTCAGAATAGGAAAAGGAGACGTTTAGGTCAATTTTATGCATTCTGGCGTTCGTAGATACAAGAAAACTGTTAAAATTCTTCAGAAACGTCACTTTTGAAGTGTTTTCTTGTACTTTTAAGCCAATCAGATACCCTACGGGCTCGGAAAGTGCAACGAAACCATCAAATTTTAGCTAGAAACTGTATTTTTGTCGATTTTTATTGAATTTGAACTATATTTCAACGTTTTTTGATGGTTCTGAGCCACCAAACACACTTAAAGCATGCAGAATCGACTCAGAATAGGAAAAGGAGACGTTTAGGTCAATTTTATGCATTCTGGCGTTCGTAGATACAAGAAAACTGTTAAAATTCTTCAGAAACGTCACTTTTGAAGTGTTTTCTTGTACTTTTAAGCCAATCAGATACCCTACGGGCTCGGAAAGTGCAACGAAACCATCAAATTTTAGCTAGAAACTGTATTTTTGTCGATTTTTATTGAATTTGAACTATATTTCAACGTTTTTTGATGGTTCTGAGCCACCAAACACACTTAAAGCATGCAGAATCGACTCAGAATAGGAAAAGGAGACGTTTAGGTCAATTTTATGCATTCTGGCGTTCGTAGATACAAGAAAACTGTTAAAATTCTTCAGAAACGTCACTTTTGAAGTGTTTTCTTGTACTTTTAAGCCAATCAGATACCCTACGGGCTCGGAAAGTGCAACGAAACCATCAAATTTTAGCTAGAAACTGTATTTTTGTCGATTTTTATTGAATTTGAACTATATTTCAACGTTTTTTGATGGTTCTGAGCCACCAAACACACTTAAAGCATGCAGAATCGACTCAGAATAGGAAAAGGAGACGTTTAGGTCAATTTTATGCATTCTGGCGTTCGTAGATACAAGAAAACTGTTAAAATTCTTCAGAAACGTCACTTTTGAAGTGTTTTCTTGTACTTTTAAGCCAATCAGATACCCTACGGGCTCGGAAAGTGCAACGAAACCATCAAATTTTAGCTAGAAACTGTATTTTTGTCGATTTTTATTGAATTTGAACTATATTTCAACGTTTTTTGATGGTTCTGAGCCACCAAACACACTTAAAGCATGCAGAATCGACTCAGAATAGGAAAAGGAGACGTTTAGGTCAATTTTATGCATTCTGGCGTTCGTAGATACAAGAAAACTGTTAAAATTCTTCAGAAACGTCACTTTTGAAGTGTTTTCTTGTACTTTTAAGCCAATCAGATACCCTACGGGCTCGGAAAGTGCAACGAAACCATCAAATTTTAGCTAGAAACTGTATTTTTGTCGATTTTTATTGAATTTGAACTATATTTCAACGTTTTTTGATGGTTCTGAGCCACCAAACACACTTAAAGCATGCAGAATCGACTCAGAATAGGAAAAGGAGACGTTTAGGTCAATTTTATGCATTCTGGCGTTCGTAGATACAAGAAAACTGTTAAAATTCTTCAGAAACGTCACTTTTGAAGTGTTTTCTTGTACTTTTAAGCCAATCAGATACCCAACGGGCTCGGAAAGTGCAACGAAACCATCAAATTTTAGCTAGAAACTGTATTTTTGTCGATTTTTATTGAATTTGAACTATATTTCAACGTTTTTTGATGGTTCTGAGCCACCAAACACACTTAAAGCATGCAGAATCGACTCAGAATAGGAAAAGGAGACGTTTAGGTCAATTTTATGCATTCTGGCGTTCGTAGATTCAAGAAAACTGTTAAAATTCTTCAGAAACGTCACTTTTGAAGTGTTTTCTTGTACTTTTAAGCCAATCAGATACCCTACGGGCTCGGAAAGTGCAACGAAACCATCAAATTTTAGCTAGAAACTGTATTTTTGTCGATTTTTATTGAATTTGAACTATATTTCAACGTTTTTTGATGGTTCGGAGCCACCAAACACACTTAAAGCATGCAGAATCGACTCAGAATAGGAAAAGGAGACGTTTAGGTCAATTTTATGCATTCTGGCGTTCGTAGATACAAGAAAACTGTTAAAATTCTTCAGAAACGTCACTTTTGAAGTGTTTTCTTGTACTTTTAAGCCAATCAGATACCCTACGGGCTCGGAAAGTGCAACGAAACCATCAAATTTTAGTTAGAAACTGTATTTTTGTCGATTTTTATTGAATTTGAACTATATTTCAACGTTTTTTGATGGTTCTGAGCCACCAAACACACTTAAAGCATGCAGAATCGACTCAGAATAGGAAAAGGAGACGTTTAGGTCAATTTTATGCATTCTGGCGTTCGTAGATACAAGAAAACTGTTAAAATTCTTCAGAAACGTCACTTTTGAAGTGTTTTCTTGTACTTTTAAGCCAATCAGATAACCTACGGGCTCGGAAAGTGCAACGAAACCATCAAATTTTAGCTAGAAACTGTATTTTTGTCGATTTTTATTGAATTTGAACTATATTTCAACGTTTTTTGATGGTTCTGAGCCACCAAACACACTTAAAGCATGCAGAATCGACTCAGAATAGGAAAAGGAGACGTTTAGGTCAATTTTATGCATTCTGGCGTTCGTAGATACAAGAAAACTGTTAAAATTCTTCAGAAACGTCACTTTTGAAGTGTTTTCTTGTACTTTTAAGCCAATCAGATACCCTACGGGCTCGGAAAGTGCAACGAAACCATCAAATTTTAGCTAGAAACTGTATTTTTGTCGATTTTTATTGAATTTGAACTATATTTCAACGTTTTTTGATGGTTCGGAGCCACCAAACACACTTAAAGCATGCAGAATCGACTCAGAATAGGAAAAGGAGACGTTTAGGTCAATTTTATGCATTCTGGCGTTCGTAGATACAAGAAAACTGTTAAAATTCTTCAGAAACGTCACTTTTGAAGTGTTTTCTTGTACTTTTAAGCCAATCAGATACCCTACGGGCTCGGAAAGTGCAACGAAACCATCAAATTTTAGCTAGAAACTGTATTTTTGTCGCTTTTTATTGAATTTGAACTATATTTCAACGTTTTTTGATGGTTCTGAGCCACCAAACACACTTAAAGCATGCAGAATCGACTCAGAATAGGAAAAGGAGACGTTTAGGTCAATTTTATGCATTCTGGCGTTCGTGGATACAAGAAAACTGTTAAAATTCTTCAGAAACGTCACTTTTGAAGTGTTTTCTTGTACTTTTAAGCCAATCAGATACCCTACGGGCTCGGAAAGTGCAACGAAACCATCAAATTTTAGCTAGAAACTGTATTTTTGTCGATTTTTATTGAATTTGAACTATATTTCAACGTTTTTTGATGGTTCTGAGCCACCAAACACACTTAAAGCATGCAGAATCGACTCAGAATAGGAAAAGGAGACGTTTAGGTCAATTTTATGCATTCTGGCGTTCGTAGATACAAGAAAACTGTTAAAATTCTTCAGAAACGTCACTTTTGAAGTGTTTTCTTGTACTTTTAAGCCAATCAGATACCCAACGGGCTCGGAAAGTGCAACGAAACCATCAAATTTTAGCTAGAAACTGTATTTTTGTCGATTTTTATTGAATTTGAACTATATTTCAACGTTTTTTGATGGTTCTGAGCCACCAAACACACTTAAAGCATGCAGAATCGACTCAGAATAGGAAAAGGAGACGTTTAGGTCAATTTTATGCATTCTGGCGTTCGTAGATACAAGAAAACTGTTAAAATTCTTCAGAAACGTCACTTTTGAAGTGTTTTCTTGTACTTTTAAGCCAATCAGATACCCTACGGGCTCGGAAAGTGCAACGAAACCATCAAATTTTAGCTAGAAACTGTATTTTTGTCGATTTTTATTGAATTTGAACTATATTTCAACGTTTTTTGATGGTTCTGAGCCACCAAACACACTTAAAGCATGCAGAATCGACTCAGAATAGGAAAAGGAGACGTTTAGGTCAATTTTATGCATTCTGGCGTTCGTAGATACAAGAAAACTGTTAAAATTCTTCAGAAACGTCACTTTTGAAGTGTTTTCTTGTACTTTTAAGCCAATCAGATACCCTACGGGCTCGGAAAGTGCAACGAAACCATCAAATTTTAGCTAGAAACTGTATTTTTGTCGATTTTTATTGAATTTGAACTATATTTCAACGTTTTTTGATGGTTCTGAGCCACCAAACACACTTAAAGCATGCAGAATCGACTCAGAATAGGAAAAGGGGACGTTTAGGTCAATTTTATGCATTCTGGCGTTCGTAGATACAAGAAAACTGTTAAAATTCTTCAGAAACGTCACTTTTGAAGTGTTTTCTTGTACTTTTAAGCCAATCAGATACCCTACGGGCTCGGAAAGTGCAACGAAACCATCAAATTTTAGCTAGAAACTGTATTTTTGTCGATTTTTATTGAATTTGAACTATATTTCAACGTTTTTTGATGGTTCTGAGCCACCAAACACACTTAAAGCATGCAGAATCGACTCAGAATAGGAAAAGGAGACGTTTAGGTCAATTTTATGCATTCTGGCGTTCGTAGATACAAGAAAACTGTTAAAATTCTTCAGAAACGTCACTTTTGAAGTGTTTTCTTGTACTTTTAAGCCAATCAGATACCCTACGGGCTCGGAAAGTGCAACGAAACCATCAAATTTTAGCTAGAAACTGTATTTTTGTCGATTTTTATTGAATTTGAACTATATTTCAACGTTTTTTGATGGTTCTGAGCCACCAAACACACTTAAAGCATGCAGAATCGACTCAGAATAGGAAAAGGAGACGTTTAGGTCAATTTTATGCATTCTGGCGTTCGTAGATACAAGAAAACTGTTAAAATTCTTCAGAAACGTCACTTTTGAAGTGTTTTCTTGTACTTTTAAGCCAATCAGATACCCTACGGGCTCAGAAAGTGCAACGAAACCATCAAATTTTAGCTAGAAACTGTATTTTTGTCGATTTTTATTGAATTTGAACTATATTTCAACGTTTTTTGATGGTTCTGAGCCACCAAACACACTTAAAGCATGCAGAATCGACTCAGAATAGGAAAAGGAGACGTTTAGGTCAATTTTATGCATTCTGGCGTTCGTAGATACAAGAAAACTGTTAAAATTCTTCAGAAACGTCACTTTTGAAGTGTTTTCTTGTACTTTTAAGCCAATCAGATACCCTACGGGCTCGGAAAGTGCAACGAAACCATCAAATTTTAGCTAGAAACTGTATTTTTGTCGATTTTTATTGAATTTGAACTATATTTCAACGTTTTTTGATGGTTCTGAGCCACCAAACACACTTAAAGCATGCAGAATCGACTCAGAATAGGAAAAGGAGACGTTTAGGTCAAGTTTATGCATTCTGGCGTTCGTAGATACAAGAAAACTGTTAAAATTCTTCAGAAACGTCACTTTTGAAGTGTTTTCTTGTACTTTTAAGCCAATCAGATACCCAACGGGCTCGGAAAGTGCAACGAAACCATCAAATTTTAGCTAGAAACTGTATTTTTGTCGATTTTTATTGAATTTGAACTATATTTCAACGTTTTTTGATGGTTCTGAGCCACCAAACACACTTAAAGCATGCAGAATCGACTCAGAATAGGAAAAGGAGACGTTTAGGTCAATTTTATGCATTCTGGCGTTCGTAGATACAAGAAAACTGTTAAAATTCTTCAGAAACGTCACTTTTGAAGTGTTTTCTTGTACTTTTAAGCCAATCAGATACCCTACGGGCTCGGAAAGTGCAACGAAACCATCAAATTTTAGCTAGAAACTGTATTTTTGTCGATTTTTAGTGAATTTGAACTATATTTCAACGTTTTTTGATGGTTCGGAGCCACCAAACACACTTAAAGCATGCAGAATCGACTCAGAATAGGAAAAGGAGACGTTTAGGTTAATTTTATGCATTCTGGCGTTCGTAGATACAAGAAAACTGTTAAAATTCTTCAGAAACGTCACTTTTGAAGTGTTTTCTTGTACTTTTAAGCCAATCAGATACCCTACGGGCTCGGAAAGTGCAACGAAACCATCAAATTTTAGTTAGAAACTGTATTTTTGTCGATTTTTATTGAATTTGAACTATATTTCAACGTTTTTTGATGGTTCTGAGCCACCAAACACACTTAAAGCATGCAGAATCGACTCAGAATAGGAAAAGGAGACGTTTAGGTCAATTTTATGCATTCTGGCGTTCGTAGATACAAGAAAACTGTTAAAATTCTTCAGAAACGTCACTTTTGAAGTGTTTTCTTGTACTTTTAAGCCAATCAGATACCCTACGGGCTCGAAAATTGCAACGAAACCATCAAATTTTAGCTAGAAACTGTATTTTTGTCGCTTTTTATTGAATTTGAACTATATTTCAACGTTTTTTGATGGTTCTGAGCCACCAAACACACTTAAAGCTTGCAGAATCGACTCAGAATAGGAAAAGGAGACGTTTAGGTCAATTTTATGCATTCTGGCGTTCGTGGATACAAGAAAACTGTTAAAATTCTTCAGAAACGTCACTTTTGAAGTGTTTTCTTGTACTTTTAAGCCAATCAGATACCCAACGGGCTCGGAAAGTGCAACGAAACCATCAAATTTTAGCTAGAAACTGTATTTTTGTCGATTTTTATTGAATTTGAACTATATTTCAACGTTTTTTGATGGTTCTGAGCCACCAAACACACTTAAAGCATGCAGAATCGACTCAGAATAGGAAAAGGAGACGTTTAGGTCAATTTTATGCATTCTGGCGTTCGTAGATACAAGAAAACTGTTAAAATTCTTCAGAAACGTCACTTTTGAAGTGTTTTCTTGTACTTTTAAGCCAATCAGATACCCTACGGGCTCGGAAAGTGCAACGAAACCATCAAATTTTAGCTAGAAACTGTATTTTTGTCGATTTTTATTGAATTTGAACTATATTTCAACGTTTTTTGATGGTTCTGAGCCACCAAACACACTTAAAGCATGCAGAATCGACTCAGAATAGGAAAAGGAGACGTTTAGGTCAAGTTTATGCATTCTGGCGTTCGTAGATACAAGAAAACTGTTAAAATTCTTCAGAAACGTCACTTTTGAAGTGTTTTCTTGTACTTTTAAGCCAATCAGATACCCAACGGGCTCGGAAAGTGCAACGAAACCATCAAATTTTAGCTAGAAACTGTATTTTTGTCGATTTTTATTGAATTTGAACTATATTTCAACGTTTTTTGATGGTTCTGAGCCACCAAACACACTTAAAGCATGCAGAATCGACTCAGAATAGGAAAAGGAGACGTTTAGGTCAATTTTATGCATTCTGGCGTTCGTAGATACAAGAAAACTGTTAAAATTCTTCAGAAACGTCACTTTTGAAGTGTTTTCTTGTACTTTTAAGCCAATCAGATACCCTACGGGCTCGGAAAGTGCAACGAAACCATCAAATTTTAGCTAGAAACTGTATTTTTGTCGATTTTTAGTGAATTTGAACTATATTTCAACGTTTTTTGATGGTTCGGAGCCACCAAACACACTTAAAGCATGCAGAATCGACTCAGAATAGGAAAAGGAGACGTTTAGGTTAATTTTATGCATTCTGGCGTTCGTAGATACAAGAAAACTGTTAAAATTCTTCAGAAACGTTACTTTTGAAGTGTTTTCTTGTACTTTTAAGCCAATCAGATACCCTACGGGCTCGGAAAGTGCAACGAAACCATCAAATTTTAGTTAGAAACTGTATTTTTGTCGATTTTTATTGAATTTGAACTATATTTCAACGTTTTTTGATGGTTCTGAGCCACCAAACACACTTAAAGCATGCAGAATCGACTCAGAATAGGAAAAGGAGACGTTTAGGTCAATTTTATGCATTCTGGCGTTCGTAGATACAAGAAAACTGTTAAAATTCTTCAGAAACGTCACTTTTGAAGTGTTTTCTTGTACTTTTAAGCCAATCAGATACCCTACGGGCTCGAAAATTGCAACGAAACCATCAAATTTTAGCTAGAAACTGTATTTTTGTCGCTTTTTATTGAATTTGAACTATATTTCAACGTTTTTTGATGGTTCTGAGCCACCAAACACACTTAAAGCTTGCAGAATCGACTCAGAATAGGAAAAGGAGACGTTTAGGTCAATTTTATGCATTCTGGCGTTCGTGGATACAAGAAAACTGTTAAAATTCTTCAGAAACGTCACTTTTGAAGTGTTTTCTTGTACTTTTAAGCCAATCAGATACCCAACGGGCTCGGAAAGTGCAACGAAACCATCAAATTTTAGCTAGAAACTGTATTTTTGTCGATTTTTATTGAATTTGAACTATATTTCAACGTTTTTTGATGGTTCTGAGCCACCAAACACACTTAAAGCATGCAGAATCGACTCAGAATAGGAAAAGGAGACGTTTAGGTCAATTTTATGCATTCTGGCGTTCGTAGATACAAGAAAACTGTTAAAATTCTTCAGAAACGTCACTTTTGAAGTGTTTTCTTGTACTTTTAAGCCAATCAGATACCCAACGGGCTCGGAAAGTGCAACGAAACCATCAAATTTTAGTTAGAAACTGTATTTTTGTCGATTTTTATTGAATTTGAACTATATTTCAACGTTTTTTGATGGTTCTGAGCCACCAAACACACTTAAAGCATGCAGAATCGACTCAGAATAGGAAAAGGAGACGTTTAGGTCAATTTTATGCATTCTGGCGTTCGTAGATACAAGAAAACTGTTAAAATTCTTCAGAAACGTCACTTTTGAAGTGTTTTCTTGTACTTTTAAGCCAATCAGATACCCTACGGGCTCGGAAAGTGCAACGAAACCATCAAATTTTAGCTAGAAACTGTATTTTTGTCGATTTTTATTGAATTTGAACTATATTTCAACGTTTTTTGATGGTTCGGAGCCACCAAACACACTTAAAGCATGCAGAATCGACTCAGAATAGGAAAAGGAGACGTTTAGGTCAATTTTATGCATTCTGGCGTTCGTAGATACAAGAAAACTGTTAAAATTCTTCAGAAACGTCACTTTTGAAGTGTTTTCTTGTACTTTTAAGCCAATCAGATACCCAACGGGCTCGGAAAGTGCAACGAAACCATCAAATTTTAGTTAGAAACTGTATTTTTGTCGATTTTTATTGAATTTGAACTATATTTCAACGTTTTTTGATGGTTCTGAGCCACCAAACACACTTAAAGCATGCAGAATCGACTCAGAATAGGAAAAGGAGACGTTTAGGTCAATTTTATGCATTCTGGCGTTCGTAGATACAAGAAAACTGTTAAAATTCTTCAGAAACGTCACTTTTGAAGTGTTTTCTTGTACTTTTAAGCCAATCAGATACCCTACGGGCTCGGAAAGTGCAACGAAACCATCAAATTTTAGCTAGAAACTGTATTTTTGTCGCTTTTTATTGAATTTGAACTATATTTCAACGTTTTTTGATGGTTCTGAGCCACCAAACACACTTAAAGCTTGCAGAATCGACTCAGAATAGGAAAAGGAGACGTTTAGGTCAATTTTATGCATTCTGGCGTTCGTGGATACAAGAAAACTGTTAAAATTCTTCAGAAACGTCACTTTTGAAGTGTTCTCTTGTACTTTTAAGCCAATCAGATACCCTACGGGCTCGGAAAGTGCAACGAAACCATCAAATTTTAGCTAGAAACTGTATTTTTGTCGATTTTTATTGAATTTGAACTATATTTCAACGTTTTTTGATGGTTCTGAGCCACCAAACACACTTAAAGCATGCAGAATCGACTCAGAATAGGAAAAGGAGACGTTTAGGTCAATTTTATGCATTCTGGCGTTCGTAGATACAAGAAAACTGTTAAAATTCTTCAGAAACGTCACTTTTGAAGTGTTTTCTTGTACTTTTAAGCCAATCAGATACCCAACGGGCTCGGAAAGTGCAACGAAACCATCAAATTTTAGCTAGAAACTGTATTTTTGTCGATTTTTATTGAATTTGAACTATATTTCAACGTTTTTTGATGGTTCTGAGCCACCAAACACACTTAAAGCATGCAGAATCGACTCAGAATAGGAAAAGGGGACGTTTAGGTCAATTTTATGCATTCTGGCGTTCGTAGATACAAGAAAACTGTTAAAATTCTTCAGAAACGTCACTTTTGAAGTGTTTTCTTGTACTTTTAAGCCAATCAGATACCCTACGGGCTCGGAAAGTGCAACGAAACCATCAAATTTTAGCTAGAAACTGTATTTTTGTCGATTTTTATTGAATTTGAACTATATTTCAACGTTTTTTGATGGTTCTGAGCCACCAAACACACTTAAAGCATGCAGAATCGACTCAGAATAGGAAAAGGAGACGTTTAGGTCAATTTTATGCATTCTGGCGTTCGTAGATACAAGAAAACTGTTAAAATTCTTCAGAAACGTCACTTTTGAAGTGTTTTCTTGTACTTTTAAGCCAATCAGATACCTTACGGGCTCGGAAACTGCAACGAAACCATCAAATTTTAGCTAGAAACTGTATTTTTGTCGATTTTTATTGAATTTGAACTATATTTCAACGTTTTTTGATGGTTCTGAGCCACCAAACACACTTAAAGCATGCAGAATCGACTCAGAATAGGAAAAGGAGACGTTTAGGTCAATTTTATGCATTCTGGCGTTCGTGGATACAAGAAAACTGTTAAAATTCTTCAGAAACGTCACTTTTGAAGTGTTTTCTTGTACTTTTAAGCCAATCAGATACCCAACGGGCTCGGAAAGTGCAACGAAACCATCAAATTTTAGCTAGAAACTGTATTTTTGTCGATTTTTATTGAATTTGAACTATATTTCAACGTTTTTTGATGGTTCTGAGCCACCAAACACACTTAAAGCATGCAGAATCGACTCAGAATAGGAAAAGGAGACGTTTAGGTCAATTTTATGCATTCTGGCGTTCGTAGATACAAGAAAACTGTTAAAATTCTTCAGAAACGTCACTTTTGAAGTGTTTTCTTGTACTTTTAAGCCAATCAGATACCCTACGGGCTCGGAAAGTGCAACGAAACCATCAAATTTTAGCTAGAAACTGTATTTTTGTCGATTTTTATTGAATTTGAACTATATTTCAACGTTTTTTGATGGTTCGGAGCCACCAAACACACTTAAAGCATGCAGAATCGACTCAGAATAGGAAAAGGAGACGTTTAGGTCAATTTTATGCATTCTGGCGTTCGTAGATACAAGAAAACTGTTAAAATTCTTCAGAAACGTCACTTTTGAAGTGTTTTCTTGTACTTTTAAGCCAATCAGATACCCAACGGGCTCGGAAAGTGCAACGAAACCATCAAATTTTAGTTAGAAACTGTATTTTTGTCGATTTTTATTGAATTTGAACTATATTTCAACGTTTTTTGATGGTTCTGAGCCACCAAACACACTTAAAGCATGCAGAATCGACTCAGAATAGGAAAAGGAGACGTTTAGGTCAATTTTATGCATTCTGGCGTTCGTAGATACAAGAAAACTGTTAAAATTCTTCAGAAACGTCACTTTTGAAGTGTTTTCTTGTACTTTTAAGCCAATCAGATACCCTACGGGCTCGGAAAGTGCAACGAAACCATCAAATTTTAGCTAGAAACTGTATTTTTGTCGATTTTTATTGAATTTGAACTATATTTCAACGTTTTTTGATGGTTCTGAGCCACCAAACACACTTAAAGCATGCAGAATCGACTCAGAATAGGAAAAGGAGACGTTTAGGTCAATTTAATGCATTCTGGCGTTCGTAGATACAAGAAAACTGTTAAAATTCTTCAGAAACGTCACTTTTGAAGTGTTTTCTTGTACTTTTAAGCCAATCAGATACCCTACGGGCTCGGAAAGTGCAACGAAACCATCAAATTTTAGCTAGAAACTGTATTTTTGTCGATTTTTATTGAATTTGAACTATATTTCAACGTTTTTTGATTGTTCTGAGCCACCAAACACACTTAAAGCATGCAGAATCGACTCAGAATAGGAAAAGGAGACGTTTAGGTCAATTTTATGCATTCTGGCGTTCGTAGATACAAGAAAACTGTTAAAATTCTTCAGAAACGTCACTTTTGAAGTGTTTTCTTGTACTTTTAAGCCAATCAGATACCCTACGGGCTCGGAAAGTGCAACGAAACCATCAAATTTTAGCTAGAAACTGTATTTTTGTCGATTTTTATTGAATTTGAACTATATTTCAACGTTTTTTGATGGTTCTTAGCCACCAAACACACTTAAAGCATGCAGAATCGACTCAGAATAGGAAAAGGAGACGTTTAGGTCAATTTAATGCATTCTGGCGTTCGTAGATACAAGAAAACTGTTAAAATTCTTCAGAAACGTCACTTTTGAAGTGTTTTCTTGTACTTTTAAGCCAATCAGATACCCTACGGGCTCGGAAAGTGCAACGAAACCATCAAATTTTAGCTAGAAACTGTATTTTTGTCGATTTTTATTGAATTTGAACTATATTTCAACGTTTTTTGATTGTTCTGAGCCACCAAACACACTTAAAGCATGCAGAATCGACTCAGAATAGGAAAAGGAGACGTTTAGGTCAATTTTATGCATTCTGGCGTTCGTAGATACAAGAAAACTGTTAAAATTCTTCAGAAACGTCACTTTTGAAGTGTTTTCTTGTACTTTTAAGCCAATCAGATACCCTACGGGCTCGGAAAGTGCAACGAAACCATCAAATTTCAGCTAGAAACTGTATTTTTGTCGATTTTTATTGAATTTGAACTATATTTCAACGTTTTTTGATGGTTCTGAGCCACCAAACACACTTAAAGCATGCAGAATCGACTCAAAATAGGAAAAGGAGACGTTTAGGTCAATTTTATGCATTCTGGCGTTCGTAGATACAAGAAAACTGTTAAAATTCTTCAGAAACGTCACTTTTGAAGTGTTTTCTTGTACTTTTAACCCAATCAGATACCCTACGGGCTCGGAAAGTGCAACGAAACCATCAAATTTTAGCTAGAAACTGTATTTTTGTCGATTTTTTTTGAATTTGAACTATATTTCAACGTTTTTTGATGGTTCTGAGCCACCAAACACACTTAAAGCATGCAGAATCGACTCAGAATAGGAAAAGGAGACGTTTAGGTCAATTTTATGCATTCTGGCGTTCGTAGATACAAGAAAACTGTTAAAATTCTTCAGAAACTTCACTTTTGAAGTGTTTTCTTGTACTTTTAAGCCAATCAGATATCCTACGGGCTCGGAAAGTGCAACGAAACCATCAAATTTTAGCTAGAAACTGTATTTTTGTCGATTTTTATTGAATTTGAACTATATTTCAACGTTTTTTGATGGTTCTGAGCCACCAAACACACTTAAAGCATGCAGAATCGACTCAGAATAGGAAAAGGAGACGTTTAGGTCAATTTTATGCATTCTGGCGTTCGTAGATACAAGAAAACTGTTAAAATTCTTCAGAAACGTCACTTTTGAAGTGTTTTCTTGTACTTTTAAGCCAATCAGATACCCTACGGGCTCGGAAAGTGCAACGAAACCATCAAATTTTAGCTAGAAACTGTATTTTTGTCGATTTTTATTGAATTTGAACTATATTTCAACGTTTTTTGATGGTTTTGAGCCACCAAACACACTTAAAGCTTGCAGAATCGACTCAGAATAGGAAAAGGAGACGTTTAGGTCAATTTTATGCATTCTGGCGTTCGTAGATACAAGAAAACTGTTAAAATTCTTCAGAAACGTCACTTTTGAAGTGTTTTCTTGTACTTTTAAGCCAATCAGATACCCTACGGGCTCGGAAAGTGCAACGAAACCATCAAATTTTAGCTAGAAACTGTATTTTTGTCGATTTTTATTGAATTTGAACTATATTTCAACGTTTTTTGATGGTTCTGAGCCACCAAACACACTTAAAGCATGCAGAATCGACTCAGAATAGGAAAAGGAGACGTTTAGGTCAATTTTATGCATTCTGGCGTTCGTAGATACAAGAAAACCGTTAAAATTCTTCAGAAACGTCACTTTTGAAGTGTTTTCTTGTACTTTTAAGCCAATCAGATAACCTACGGGCTCGGAAAGTGCAACGAAACCATCAAATTTTAGCTAGAAACTGTATTTTTGTCGATTTTTATTGAATTTGAACTATATTTCAACGTTTTTTGATGGTTCTGAGCCACCAAACACACTTAAAGCATGCAGAATCGACTCAGAATAGGAAAAGGAGACGTTTAGGTCAATTTTATGCATTCTGGCGTTCGTAGATACAAGAAAACTGTTAAAATTCTTCAGAAACGTCACTTTTGAAGTGTTTTCTTGTACTTTTAAGCCAATCAGATACCCAACGGGCTCGGAAAGTGCAACGAAACCATCAAATTTTAGCTAGAAACTGTATTTTTGTCGATTTTTATTGAATTTGAACTATATTTCAACGTTTTTTGATGGTTCTGAGCCACCAAACACACTTAAAGCATGCAGAATCGACTCAGAATAGGAAAAGGAGACGTTTAGGTCAATTTTATGCATTCTGGCGTTCGTAGATACAAGAAAACTGTTAAAATTCTTCAGAAACGTCACTTTTGAAGTGTTTTCTTGTACTTTTAAGCCAATCAGATACCCTACGGGCTCGGAAAGTGCAACGAAACCATCAAATTTTAGCTAGAAACTGTATTTTTGTCGATTTTTATTGAATTTGAACTATATTTCAACGTTTTTTGATGGTTCTGAGCCACCAAACACACTTAAAGCATGCAGAATCGACTCAGAATAGGAAAAGGAGACGTTTAGGTCAATTTTATGCATTCTGGCGTTCGTAGATACAAGAAAACTGTTAACATTCTTCAGAAACGTCACTTTTGAAGTGTTTTCTTGTACTTTTAAGCCAATCAGATACCCTACGGGCTCGGAAAGTGCAACGAAACCATCAAATTTTAGCTAGAAACTGTATTTTTGTCGATTTTTATTGAATTTGAACTATATTTCAACGTTTTTTGATGGTTCTGAGCCACCACACACACTTAAAGCATGCAGAATCGACTCAGAATAGGAAAAGGAGACGTTTAGGTCAATTTTATGCACTCTGGCGTTCGTAGATACAAGAAAACTGTTAAAATTCTTCAGAAACGTCACTTTTGAAGTGTTTTCTTGAACTTTTAAGCCAATCAGATACCCAACGGGCTCGGAAAGTGCAACGAAACCATCAAATTTTAGCTAGAAACTGTATTTTTGTCGATTTTTATTGAATTTGAACTATATTTCAACGTTTTTTGATGGTTCTGAGCCACCAAACACACTTAAAGCATGCAGAATCGACTCAGAATAGGAAAAGGAGACGTTTAGGTCAATTTTATGCATTCTGGCGTTCGTAGATACAAGAAAACTGTTAAAATTCTTCAGAAACGTCACTTTTGAAGTGTTTTCTTGTACTTTTAAGCCAATCAGATACCCTACGGGCTCGGAAAGTGCAACGAAACCATCAAATTTTAGCTAGAAACTGTATTTTTGTCGATTTTTATTGAATTTGAACTATATTTCAACGTTTTTTGATGGTTCTGAGCCACCAAACACACTTAAAGCATGCAGAATCGACTCAGAATAGGAAAAGGAGACGTTTAGGTCAATTTTATGCATTCTGGCGTTCGTAGATACAAGAAAACTGTTAAAATTCTTCAGAAACGTCACTTTTGAAGTGTTTTCTTGTACTTTTAAGCCAATCAGATACCCTACGGGCTCGGAAAGTGCAAGGAAACCATCAAATTTTAGCTAGAAACTGTATTTTTGTCGATTTTTATTGAATTTGAACTATATTTCAACGTTTTTTGATGGTTCTGAGCCACCAAACACACTTAAAGCATGCAGAATCGACTCAGAATAGGAAAAGGAGACGTTTAGGTCAATTTTATGCATTCTGGCGTTCGTAGATACAAGAAAACTGTTAAAATTCTTCAGAAACGTCACTTTTGAAGTGTTTTCTTGTACTTTTAAGCCAATCAGATACCCTACGGGCTCGGAAAGTGCAACGAAACCATCAAATTTTAGCTAGAAACTGTATTTTTGTCGATTTTTATTGAATTTGAACTATATTTCAACGTTTTTTGATGGTTCTGAGCCACCAAACACACTTAAAGCATGCAGAATCGACTCAGAATAGGAAAAGGAGACGTTTAGGTCAATTTTATGCATTCTGGCGTTCGTAGATACAAGAAAACTGTTAAAATTCTTCAGAAACGTCACTTTTGAAGTGTTTTCTTGTACTTTTAAGCCAATCAGATACCCTACGGGCTCGGAAAGTGCAACGAAACCATCAAATTTTAGCTAGAAACTGTATTTTTGTCGATTTTTATTGAATTTGAACTATATTTCAACGTTTTTTGATGGTTCTGAGCCACCAAACACACTTAAAGCATGCAGAATCGACTCAGAATAGGAAAAGGAGACGTTTAGGTCAATTTTATGCATTCTGGCGATCGTAGATACAAGAAAACTGTTAAAATTCTTCAGAAACGTCACTTTTGAAGTGTTTTCTTGTACTTTTAAGCCAATCAGATATCCTACGGGCTCGGAAAGTGCAACGAAACCATCAAATTTTAGCTAGAAACTGTATTTTTGTCGATTTTTATTGAATTTGAACTATATTTCAACGTTTTTTGATGGTTCTGAGCCACCAAACACCACTTAAAGCATGCAGAATCGACTCAGAATAGGAAAAGGAGACGTTTAGGTCAATTTTATGCATTCTGGCGTTCGTAGATACAAGAAAACTGTTAAAATTCTTCAGAAACGTCACTTTTGAAGTGTTTTCTTGTACTTTTAAGCCAATCAGATACCCTACGGGCTCGGAAAGTGCAACGAAACCATCAAATTTTAGCTAGAAACTGTATTTTTGTCGATTTTTTTTGAATTTGAACTATATTTCAACGTTTTTTGATGGTTCTGAGCCACCAAACACACTTAAAGCATGCAGAATCGACTCAGAATAGGAAAAGGAGACGTTTAGGTCAATTTTATGCATTCTGGCGTTCGTAGATACAAGAAAACTGTTAAAATTCTTCAGAAACGTCACTTTTGAAGTGTTTTCTTGTACTTTTAAGCCAATCAGATACCCTACGGGCTCGGAAAGTGCAACGAAACCATCAAATTTTAGCTAGAAACTGTATTTTTGTCGATTTTTATTGAATTTGAACTATATTTCAACGTTTTTTGATGGTTCTGAGCCACCAAACACACTTAAAGCATGCAGAATCGACTCAGAATAGGAAAAGGAGACGTTTAGGTCAATTTTATGCATTCTGGCGTTCGTAGATACAAGAAAACTGTTAAAATTCTTCAGAAACGTCACTTTTGAAGTGTTTTCTTGTACTCTTAAGCCAATCAGATACCCTACGGGCTCGGAAAGTGCAACGAAACCATCAAATTTTTGCTAGAAACTGTATTTTTGTCGATTTTTATTGAATTTGAACTATATTTCAACGTTTTTTGATGGTTCTGAGCCACCAAACACACTTAAAGCATGCAGAATCGACTCAGAATAGGAAAAGGAGACGTTTAGGTCAATTTTATGCATTCTGGCGTTCGTAGATACAAGAAAACTGTTAAAATTCTTCAGAAACGTCACTTTTGAAGTGTTTTCTTGTACTTTTAAGCCAATCAGATACCCTACGGGCTCGGAAAGTGCAACGAAACCATCAAATTTTAGCTAGAAACTGTATTTTTGTCGATTTTTATTGAATTTGAACTATATTTCAACGTTTTTTGATGGTTCTGAGCCACCAAACACACTTAAAGCATGCAGAATCGACTCAGAATAGGAAAAGGAGACGTTTAGGTCAATTTTATGCATTCTGGCGTTCGTAGATACAAGAAAACTGTTAAAATTCTTCAGAAACGTCACTTTTGAAGTGTTTTCTTGCACTTTTAAGCCAATCAGATACCCTACGGGCTCGGAAAGTGCAACGAAACCATCAAATTTTAGCTAGAAACTGTATTTTTGTCGATTTTTATTGAATTTGAACTATATTTCAACGTTTTTTGATGGTTCTGAGCCACCAAACACACTTAAAGCATGCAGAATCGACTCAGAATAGGAAAAGGAGACGTTTAGGTCAATTTTATGCATTCTGGCGTTCGTAGATACAAGAAAACTGTTAAAATTCTTCAGAAACGTCACTTTTGAAGTGTTTTCTTGTACTTTTAAGCCAATCAGATACCCTACGGGCTCGGAAAGTGCAACGAAACCATCAAATTTTAGCTAGAAACTGTATTTTTGTCGATTTTTATTGAATTTGAACTATATTTCAACGTTTTTTGATGGTTCTGAGCCACCAAACACACTTAAAGCATGCAGAATCGACTCAGAATAGGAAAAGGAGACGTTTAGGTCAATTTTATGCATTCTGGCGTTCGTAGATACAAGAAAACTGTTAAAATTCTTCAGAAACGTCACTTTTGAAGTGTTTTCTTTTACTTTTAAGCCAATCAGATACCCTACGGGCTCGGAAAGTGCAACGAAACCATCAAATTTTAGCTAGAAACTGTATTTTTGTCGATTTTTATTGAATTTGAACTATATTTCAACGTTTTTTGATGGTTCTGAGCCACCAAACACACTTAAAGCATGCAGAATCGACTCAGAATAGGAAAAGGAGACGTTTAGGTCAATTTTATGCATTCTGGCGTTCGTAGATACAAGAAAACTGTTAAAATTCTTCAGAAACGTCACTTTTGAAGTGTTTTCTTGTACTTTTAAGCCAATCAGATACCCTACGGGCTCGGAAAGTGCAACGAAACCATCAAATTTTAGCTAGAAACTGTATTTTTGTCGATTTTTATTGAATTTGAACTATATTTCAACGTTTTTTGATGGTTCTGAGCCACCAAACACACTTAAAGCATGCAGAATCGACTCAGAATAGGAAAAGGAGACGTTTAGGTCAATTTTATGCATTCTGGCGTTCGTAGATACAAGAAAACTGTTAAAATTCTTCAGAAACGTCACTTTTGAAGTGTTTTCTTGTACTTTTAAGCCAATCAGATACCCTACGGGCTCGGAAAGTGCAACGAAACCATAAAATTTTAGCTAGAAACTGTATTTTTGTCGATTTTTATTGAATTTGAACTATATTTCAACGTTTTTTGATGGTTCTGAGCCACCAAACACACTTAAAGCATGCAGAATCGACTCAGAATAGGAAAAGGAGACGTTTAGGTCAATTTTATGCATTCTGGCATTCGTAGATACAAGAAAACTGTTAAAATTCTTCAGAAACGTCATTTTTGAAGTGTTTTCTTGTACTTTTAAGCCAATCAGATACCCTACGGGCTCGGAAAGTGCAACGAAACCATCAAATTTTAGCTAGAAACTGTATTTTTGTCGATTTTTTTTGAATTTGAACTATATTTCAACGTTTTTTGATGGTTCTGAGCCACCAAACACACTTGAAGCATGCAGAATCGACTCAGAATAGGAAAAGGAGACGTTTAGGTCAATTTTATGCATTCTGGCGTTCGTAGATACAAGAAAACTGTTAAAATTCTTCAGAAACGTCACTTTTGAAGTGTTTTCTTGTACTTTTAAGCCAATCAGATACCCTACGGGCTCGGAAAGTGCAACGAAACCATCAAATTTTAGCTAGAAACTGTATTTTTGTCGATTTTTATTGAATTTGAACTATATTTCAACGTTTTTTGATGGTTCTGAGCCACCAAACACACTTAAAGCATGCAGAATCGACTCAGAATAGGAAAAGGAGACGTTTAGGTCAATTTTATGTATTCTGGCGTTCGTAGATACAAGAAAACTGTTAAAATTCTTCAGAAACGTCACTTTTGAAGTGTTTTCTTGTACTTTTAAGCCAATCAGATACCCGACGGGCTCGGAAAGTGCAACGAAACCATCAAATTTTAGCTAGAAACTGTATTTTTGTCGATTTTTATTGAATTTGAACTATATTTCAACGTTTTTTGATGGTTCTGAGCCACCAAACACACTTAAAGCATGCAGAATCGACTCAGAATAGGAAAAGGAGACGTTTAGGTCAATTTTATGCATTCTGGCGTTCGTAGATACAAGAAAACTGTTAAAATTCTTCAGAAACGTCACTTTTGAAGTGTTTTCTTGTACTTTTAAGCCAATCAGATACCCTACGGGCTCGGAAAGTGCAACGAAACCATCAAATTTTAGCTAGAAACTGTATTTTTGTCGATTTTTATTGAATTTGAACTATATTTCAACGTTTTTTGATGGTTCTGAGCCACCAAACACACTTAAAGCATGCAGAATCGACTCAGAATAGGAAAAGGAGACGTTTAGGTCAATTTTATGCATTCTGGCGTTCGTAGATACAAGAAAACTGTTAAAATTCTTCAGAAACGTCACTTTTGAAGTGTTTTCTTGTACTTTTAAGCCAATCAGATACCCTACGGGCTCGGAAAGTGCAACGAAACCATCAAATTTTAGCTAGAAACTGTATTTTTGTCGATTTTTATTGAATTTGAACTATATTTCAACGTTTTTTGATGGTTCTGAGCCACCAAACACACTTAAAGCATGCAGAATCGACTCAGAATAGGAAAAGGAGACGTTTAGGTCAATTTTATGCATTCTGGCGTTCGTAGATACAAGAAAACTGTTAAAATTCTTCAGAAACGTCACTTTTGAAGTGTTTTCTTGTACTTTTAAGCCAATCAGATACCCTACGGGCTCGGAAAGTGCAACGAAACCATCAAATTTTAGCTAGAAACTGTATTTTTGTCGATTTTTATTGAATTTGAACTATATTTCAAAGTTTTTTGATGGTTCTGAGCCACCAAACACACTTAAAGCATGCAGAATCGACTCAGAATAGGAAAAGGAGACGTTTAGGTCAATTTTATGCATTCTGGCGTTCGTAGATACAAGAAAACTGTTAAAATTCTTCAGGAACGTCACTTTTGAAATGTTTTCTTGTACTTTTAAGCCAATCAGATACCCTACGGGCTCGGAAAGTGCAACGAAACCATCAAATTTTAGCTAGAAACTGTATTTTTGTCGATTTTTATTGAATTTGAACTATATTTCAACGTTTTTTGATGGTTCTGAGCCACCAAACACACTTAAAGCATGCAGAATCGACTCAGAATAGGAAAAGGAGACGTTTAGGTCAATTTTATGCATTCTGGCGTTCGTAGATACAAGAAAACTGTTAAAATTCTTCAGAAACGTCACTTTTGAAGTGTTTTCTTGTACTTTTAAGCCAATCAGATACCCAACGGGCTCGGAGAGTGCAACGAAACCATCAAATTTTAGCTAGAAACTGTATTTTTGTCGATTTTTATTGAATTTGAACTATATTTCAACGTTTTTTGATGGTTCTGAGCCACCAAACACACTTAAAGCATGCAGAATCGACTCAGAATAGGAAAAGGAGACGTTTAGGTCAATTTTATGCATTCTGGCGTTCGTAGATACAAGAAAACTGTTAAAATTCTTCAGAAACGTCACTTTTGAAGTGTTTTCTTGTACTTTTAAGCCAATCAGATACCCTACGGGCTCGGAGAGTGCAACGAAACCATCAAATTTTAGCTAGAAACTGTATTTTTGTCGATTTTTATTGAATTTGAACTATATTTCAACGTTTTTTGATGGTTCTGAGCCACCAAACACACTTAAAGCATGCAGAATCGACTCAGAATAGGAAAAGGAGACGTTTAGGTCAATTTTATGCATTCTGGCGTTCGTAGATACAAGAAAACTGTTAAAATTCTTCAGAAACGTCACTTTTGAAGTGTTTTCTTGTACTTTTAAGCCAATCAGAT